>NC_052507.1:43245686-43490686 GCF_014356525.2 Nilaparvata lugens
AATTGTAGTATTCTAATGTTTTTTATTATGTTTGTTTACATGGATATCATACGGTAATCATTTAACCTCAAAATTAAAATTTAATAATGTGTATTAGCTACATTTCTCATTTCTTGCAGTTGAAATAATAATTATCAATCGAAAATAAACATAATTTATTATTAAATGATGAGGAGTAAATCAATTATGAACATTATTCTTGTTTTGGAATTTTAGATTGGGATTTTTATCAAAAACGTAGCCAATGAAATAATTCTTATCTAACCACAATCATTGTTACCAACTTTATTTTTGTTTTTGTGCACTAATCCTCCATATAATCCACAAACTATTTTGTGTCGCCATGTTGCAAATCTGGAGTACACAATGTAATCAATTTGCGCACTAGTGCGCAAAAGTGATTCTTTGCATTCAGTGCAGGAATGGTAAATGTAGGAAAATGATGAATCAAAACAATTTTTTTTCTCATGCACTTTCAATGTTATTTTTATAACCTGAAAAAGGGAGGGAGGAGTGGATCAATTTCTTTGTCCAACGAACTTAACCTGTGAAAAGGTTGGTAGAATTCGTGTTAAAATTTAAAGTTGATTGATAGATTCTCTCTAAAGTTCTTGTCAAACATACAAACGGACAGAAAACGACTTTGAGCTCAAGTAAGTCAAAAGTGAGAACTTCGCTAACGCTCGTTTAATTGAGAGGAAACTGAGAAACTTCAATTCTTTCAATATGAATTATTTTTTATATATTACTGTATAAAATTCCTCCATATAGCAAGTGACTCTATATAATATTGTACATTATTTGTCAACATGAAAAAAGAGCATAGTCTAACAAGCGAAACATGAATTTTTTGCATTCGCTTCTATGCATTTATGCAGCAGCTGCAATCGTAGTCTCAAATGTCTATTATTGTGGAACGTGACAGTACATGTCTGTGGTTTCGGCATTTACAGCATCTTCATTTTAAAGGTCCCTTCTTGTCCCAATTTCTCTCTTTTTCAGGCGTGAAATTAAATCTATTCCATAATCTTGCGAACAACGAAGAATTCCATTAAAACTTTGATCTATTGTTTTTATTTCGGGGAAAATTGGAATAAGCTAGGCGGGTTATATTAATAGGGTGGGTAGTTGCTCTGCTCGGCAGGGGATGGGAGAGGATTTTGTTGGGGCAATTTTCAATTGGAAATAAGCGAAGCGAGCTGGCGCATCGTGATGGGGTGTCGTCCCCAGATAGCCAGAATTTTCCATCCTCTCGCGTCGAAAATTCAAACGTCGACCTCTTTTGCACATCTTACCGCAGATTCCAAGGCTTTGCGCCTTTCTTTTGAACCCCCCCCCCACCACCACCCAACAAAACTGATCAAGCCACTGCGTGTGGTTGTTGGCAGCAGTCGGTTCGGAATCGCATCATTCCTCAGTCATCACATTAGCGATGCGGCTCCTCCATATTTTTAATGGAAACCGACGCTGCTGGAAAATCGTATTCAATCTTCGGATCCTACACCACGAACTAACCTCTTGAGTATTTTCGACGCATTTTACAATCATATATCTTGCGCGTCCCACTTGAATATGTATTGGCCAATCAGTGATCTAATTGCACTCAGTTCAAATTTGTAATTCCAAGAAATTGCTTCGGCAATTTGAGTTATAATGAAACTATAGATTGTAGCCTATTACAGATTACACAGCAAAGGAGGTGGTTGAAAGGGAACCAATCTGATGCAGTGAAGTAATGTAATGCCGTCGTTTAAAACTAACTAGCCTAGATCGACCAGCCTTGATCAAATATAGCCTAGCCATGGTCAGTTAGACCATAGTCAAAATTTAACCACTTGTTCAAACATACAACTGTTCCACCAACCTCGGGATTGATCAAAACTCCTTCGTTCAAATCTAAACATGGTCAACTCTCGTAGCTGTACTTTTCTGAAGTTGTCTAACATGTTGGCAGGCTTGCTATTGGCTACATCTGATTCTGATATTTTTGCTCAAGTAAACCTACAAAACTCAAACGTTCAGATAGATAGATCGTGATTGTTGTGGTGTAAACAACCAATATGGATAAAGTAAACAAGAGTCGTGGAGTAAATTTCAAACCAGAAGAAAAGCAGGCCTTGATTGAAATAAAATGTAAATATTGCGATGTGTTGGAGAATAAAAAAAAAGTTCTATTATTATGAAAATATGATTTCGTATTTTCTCATGATCAACTATGATAATAGAATTATCAACGTGTAATACCCAGTGAGTATAGAATACATAGATGTAATACATAATGTAATAACATTTTATACTCACTGGTATTACCGGCCTCATCAAATTGTATTGATTGCTGCAATGCACATTATTATCTGTCACAGTCGTTTTGCACTGTGAAGTACAGAATGTCAAGTTCCTGACAATGCAACACAGACGTTTTTTAAGGTCACACATCTACAATAATATTTCAAATATGAATTAAATACTCTAGCACAAAAAATTTATTAACAGATCACCATCAATTTTGGCATTTTTTTTGTATTCCCAAAACAACGAAAGAAAATTCTAATTCTAATTGGATGCATTGAAGCATCAAAGTTGATCCAAGGATTGAAATATATTATGTACTAAAAGAGTAGAGCAAATCTTTGATTCATCTATATGTTATTTCTCCATTTCTCTTGAGCATCACGCGGTCAAGAGCAATATTTTCAAGAAGCTCTATGTACATTATTCCTTCCTCCATTCTCTATACTATAATAATTTACCAATAAGAAGAGTCTGAGAACAAACCTACAATGTAACGCAATTCAATCGCACTAAAAACTTTTTTCACTATACGTCAAAAACATAACCTATGAACAAGCAAGGAACTGATCAAACCACTCTTTTGACCGTGTTCACATAATTTGATCATCTGTTCGACGGCAGTCAAACTTGACCATCGCTTTGACCGTGGTGAAACAACGTAACTGGCGTTGACGTAACGAGCTATTGCTGATTTGACCATCGGATAGACTTAAACCATGTTTAAATCCCTTGACCACGGTTGATGGAACAAGGCATATTTATATCTCTATCACAATATTGTAATGGATATTATGTCATAATATGAATATCCTCTATACAATATTACAATGAACCTGAGAATGATCTGATGAATCAGGTATAAGAGCAGACATGGAATCAATTGACCCAATGAAGAATGAAAGAAATATTAGAATAATATGAAATATTGCATAACAAAAAATTCTAGTAGCAGTATGAGCTTTAGTTATATTGATTATATCATTTTATCTATTCAAACCAACCACCATTTTTCTTATCTATTCAGAGACACCACTAAACTCTGAGCATGAGCACAGCAGTTGAGAATAGAATAGAATAGAATAGAATAGAATCTTTATTGCAGCAATATTTGAGGTCATCAAATACAATACAAGTGTCAAATATATACAACATGATACAAAATAAAAATATTTTACATCAGTAAGTTACACTATCAGTACCCTATGATAATATGTCACCTGATTTTCAACTTATAACCGAATATTCCTAGCTAATGTATAAAAATCTTCAATCTTGTTTAAAGGGTTAGCTGCTAAGAAACGTTTCATATGAATTTTAAAAGTTCCATTCTCCATATTTCTAAAATCTTCAGGAAGTGAATTAAACAATTTTATTGATAAAAATAGAAATGTTTTTTGTGTACTAGAATAGGTAGTCAACCGATAGGTTGTGTACCGATAAGTAGTCAAATTACCCCTATTTCTAGTGTTATGGCTATGAACTACCCCCTGCTCCACAAACTTCTCCAAATTCTCCTTAACATAAATAAGGCTCTGTTGAACAAATATTGAAGGTAGAGTCAATATTCCCAGAATTTTAAAATGCTCATCACACTGTGCTCGCTTAGAAAGCCCACAAATCAGTCTGATAGCCTTTCTCTGTATTCTAAAAAGTCTACCACTGTAAGCTCTGGAACCCCAAAGTATGGTGCCATATGACAGATGAGAATTGATGTGAGCATAATAGATCACCTTTAAAACATCCAAACTGACATATGACCTCAATTTTCTAATTAAGAAGACTCCCTTATTCAGCTTGCTAGCAACAATGTCAATATGCTGGGACCAACTAAGGCAAATGTCAAGTGTGAAGCCCAGAAACTTTGCCTCTTTCTCCTCATTCATAGTCAGTCTTCTATTATAACTGATAGTCAAGTTTTGAACTTTATCAGAGTTTACACATAATAAATTTGAATTACACCAGCTCTCGATCGAATCAGCCAAGTCCTGGAAAGCTTGACTCAATGAAACTACTGTGGGAAAGCTCAGAAAAACACACAGATCATCCGCAAACAAATAGCTTTTGGCTGGAGGGTTTACAATTGTTGGTAGATCATTCATATAGACGATGAACAAAATAGGCCCTGAAATAGAACCCTGAGGCACGCCATGGGAGACAGGTAGATACTGTGACTCAGATTCCTCAAAAACAACCTTCTGGAATCGATCCCCCAAATAAGATTCTACCAGTCTCAAAGATCTTTCTTGAAAGCCATAAAATGCGAGCTTATCTAGCAACAAATTGTGTGATACAGTGTCAAATGCTTTTGACAGGTCAAACAATTTAGTCTGAGTAAATTTCTTGTTTTCCAAAGAATTCAGACAATCCCTGTATAGATCAATTGCAGCTCTAACCGTATTTCTCCCAGTCCTATATCCAAACTGAGAATTGTTGGAAAGATTGTTTCTTTCGAAGTAATCCACAATTTGATCACTTAGAGCCTTTTCAAGTTCTTTTGAAACAGTAGTGGTTATATGTTAATAGGTCTAAAGTTATTATAATCTGATCTACAGCCTTTTTTATATATGGGCAGAACTTTGTTCATCTTCAAGCTTTGTGGAAAAACACCTTCAAGGATTGAACTAATAACTAAGTGTGTAAGAGGATCTATAATATAATCAAAACTGAGTTTAAGCATCCTAGGACTAATGTCATAGACGTCTGCACTATTACTCCTCTTCATTTTCTTGAGTATATTAATTATGTTATCTGTTTCAACTAATTCAAATTCAAATCTGGACGTGGGCGCACAGTAACCAGCTCTCAAAAAGTCCATTGCACTATGACTGCAACTTTCACTTTCAATTTCAGCTACAATTTTATCTATGTTTTCTGTAAAGAATTTGTTGAACTGATTTGAGTTTAGTGAGCCTTTTTTAATCATTGACTTGGATTTACTCAGTTTTTTCTATTATACCCCAAATTGCCCTGCTCTTGTTTTTGGATTCAATAATTTTTTTGTCATTTGTGTCTTCCTTAGAGTCACTAACATGTCTTTGAATTCCTTTTTTCTAATTTTATACAGAATCTTTATTTCATTATCACCAGTATTAAGATAAACATCATAGAGCAGATAACACATATTCTTGATATTCATTAATTTAACACTGTAGATTTTGCCTGACTTAGGAGCTGTTGTCTTTAATTTTACAGTCTTCAATGGAAATGTGAAATCCACAATATTCTTGAGTGTACTCAGGAAAAAGGAAATTTCTAGTTCTAGATTGCCATCTCTATATAGGTCCGTCCAATTTATTTTATGTAGCAAATTTTGAAAATGTATAATACTGTCACTGTTGATGTGTCGAATAGTTTTGGTTTCTGTGCAAGATCTTCCTGAATGTTTTGAAAATAATCTTGTTTCAAATGTGAGAGCCCAATGATCTGAGTACCATGTCTTTTCAACCCCACATGTAAAAGAACCTTCACTGATGGTAGTGAAGATATTGTCAATACAGGTTCCCCCATTAGATGAATTAGGTCTGGTAATATTGTTATAACTCATCATCAATCCAAAAGAAACAAATAAGTCCTTCAATTCCTCAATATTATTGTCATTGCTTATAATATCATAATTAAAATCAGCACATAAAATTATGTTATTGGCATATTTCAAGACATGTTCCAATATACAACTTAGTCTATCCAGGGATATGTTAAAATCATTGTTTTCAGAGTTTGGTCTATATAAAGCTAAAACTATTGTATTTGAATGCACTAAATGGATAGCTGTCGCCTCTAAAACCATCTATATTGACATCTGATTTATGCTTTCAAGCCTTTCAAAATCTAGTCCATTTTTCACGTAGATCAGGCACCCCCCATGTTTCCTGGTGACCCTACAATAAGCATTCCCAATTGAAAAATCATTAATTCCATACAAGTCAACCTCCTCTGACTCCAACCATGTTTCAACTATACAAGCAATGTCCACATTCAAGTCTTTAAGTTGATATTCAACAGAGTCAAGCTTATTTCTGATGCTTTGAACGTTCCAATGGAAAATAATAGTATTAAAATTGTCGTAATTCTGATCATTATTATATTTAACTTGATTACCTGAGTCAACAATATACTCTATACATGGATTTCTATGTGCTTTGCTTCTTCTAGAAAAGACCTGGGCTTCGTAATGACTGGTATCTGTAAGACTGGATTTGAATTCAATCTCATCTCACAAACTCCACCTGTGATCAAACCTGACAAATTATTACAACTCTCAACACCAACAAATGAACAGTCATTGCTTGAAGAAGAAGCTGATTTGATTGACAAGACTGGGGCCACGTCATACGTCTGAATAGATCCTGATAGTAAATTCAATAACTTATTTGCAAGTCTTATTTTCCCATGCCAGTAGTAAGATATCACAGGAACAGCATACCCAAACAGTGGCGTGGCCTTGCCCCCCGGGCCCGGGGACCAGCATCAGGGGTCATTGACCTTTTACCTCCACCCACTTCAAGTCATCAACCTTTTATCTCCGCCCACTTCAAGTCATCAACCTTTTATCTCTGCCCACTTCAAGTCATCAACCTTTTATCTCCACCCATATCCATCAGTTTGATCCCCCCTCCACATCCAGATCTATCATTTTGCTTAAAACCAGCTTTTTATCCTAGTCAGATGGTTTTTTTTTTTCGATATAATGGATGTTTTTTGGATGTTTCAATCGATGTTCTTCTGGCATTAAAAAATCGTCCGTATTGAATGGGATCTCTGGTTTAGACATTTTAATTCTTCGAAAAAAATCCTCTACACTATGTTCTAATGTGAAGCCACGACCTTCAAGCTCTGCCCAGTCAAATTTTCTTGAAGCAATATGATATTATGCTAATATATATATAGCATATTATATATTAAGATAATATGTGTATCAGTACATTGCATCATGAATATATTGTTTGAATTCAGAATTATTGTACACATAATCCATCATACTCTCTTCTAATAACCTAATTCCAGTCTTAAGATTATCATAACTAACAAATTCAACTTTTTCTTTTTCATACTCATCTTTAGTTAATAGATTATTAATACTAATCTTTGCTTCTTCAGTAATTATCTCCAAACTTGATTTGAGATGATCAAATGACACTAGTCTAGCCTTCTCCTTATTGAAATCTGATATTGTCAAAACTGTTCTTTTAAGTTCTTCTAATTGTTTCTTCAAACTATCTTTGGATGTAATCAAATCCGCCTTTTCCTTATCAAAGTCGGATCTGGTTAGAACTGTTTTCTTATGCTAACTTAACTGATTTTCTGAATATTCCTTAGCATCTATCTCATTACTTTTCATGTGAAACACGTCCAAACCTGTCCACAGACATGTTGTAACTGGAAGACTGAATAAGACACTAACTTCAACCTTCCCTAATACATTTTCGCTCAGCCAGATCGAAAATAACCTCCCACGATTGATTACTATCTGTGATTGTTGTTATATGATGATCATTGCTACATCCATAGTGGAAATGCCCACGTTCCTCAATTACAATATCTAGGAGTTCATAAACTTCAGATAAGATTGAATACTTCGAACTCGAATTTGACCATTTACTATCATCAGACAATTCTTTATTATCATTTTCCTTAACTCTACTATCATTCTGAACACAATATTGTGAGAATCTAATGCTATTAGCCAATTCTGTAAATTCGTCCAAAGTTATTCCCATTAATAACCTGGACAACTTTTTGAATTTGGAATAACTAAAACAATGAGACATATTTGAGGTTATGTTCTATTAACACTTACCGTGCTGGGCGCCGAGCGCTATGACCATGCATGCAATGCTAAGTGGTGGATCTGCCGCCCATGCATAGAATGCTGGCCGTTTTCAGCACTTTTAGAATACTGATATCTTATAAACTATAAAAGATAAATTAATGTCACTTACATGGTTGGAATCAGCTTGTCTTTCTCTTTCCGTTGGTATATCACATTATCGTTTGATTCCATAAAGCAAGGAATATAACCACATATTTGAAGCATGTTTTCAAGAAAAAAACTTTTTCATTCTATCCTTTTTTTACTGTACATTTTCAAAATAGAATATTTTTCATCGCTGCAATTATTGTTCTTCACACTTTCATTCATCATTAAGTAAATTTCTATTCTAACTGCCCAACTATTTATGGATAATCAACTAACTAGCTACCTAAGATCTATAATTCTTTTTCGTGTGGAAAATTTTGAAGCAAGGTTCTTTGCACAGAGCTACTTTGCACTCACAACATTGATATGAAGAGTCCTCCCTTTTGGCTTTTCCTGTCTCTCTTGCACCTTTTTTTGAGCATACCTTACATACAAGTTGACGTCTTTTCTTGCCAGGGGGTACAGGGATTTTTTGGATGAAATGTTTTCCTGTTGCAAGCCGGCTTAGTTGATTTCCCGAAATTCTTGGCCGTGGTGATTCATTATCACATACTGCAAGCTCCGAGCACAACAATTTCATGGATTGTGTTGTGCTCATTTTATTATTTTTCAATTTGTTGAACAGAATTGAACAGTTGACAACAGTCATCAAGAACATATGAAAGAACAACTTCTTCCACCACTTTACAGATTTATGCCCATATGCTCCATATGCCATTCTCTGATCTGAAAGATCAACTCCAAACTTATGTTTATTATATCCAATGACACAGGCTGGTTTTGTTTTTTCATTTCCAAACCTGTCATTATAGGTGATCATCTCAGCTGCATGTCTTGTAGAAATCATGTAAACGTCATGTTTGTCTTTCCATCTCAAAGCAAGGACATTTCCACTTCTTCAAAATATTTGTTCTCCTTTTTTTATTTTTTTGTTGTCCTTTATTTCAAGTGGTGAGCCTTGTCTTCTCCATATTGTTGTTCCCACAAGTCCTGTTCCAAGTTTTTCCAGCTCTCTTGCTAGGGCTGGCCCAGTGTAGAAACGGTCTGCATAGAGGGTGCATCAACTTCCTGCTAATGATCCCAACAATCTTGTAGTGAGATCAATTACATTGCTGCCTGCTCCATAGTAGATATCAAAATTCCAAATGTAGCCACCATTTGATTCTGAAATAATGTATAGTTTCATTCCATACTTAGAAGGTTTCATGGGCATGTACACTTTGAAGTGCACTCTACCACGAAATTTGCACATTCCTTCATCTATAGTGATGTGTTCATCAGGGAGATAAGCATTTTGGAATCGTGATTGAAGGCTCTCAAGAAATGGCCGAACTTTGTGTAATGGGTCATGTCCTGGTTGGCCTTTTGGAAGAAACTCTGAGTTGTCATTCACATGAATGTTTCCAAGAATGAGTAGAAATCGATCCCTTGTCATGATGTTTGACAAAAGTTGCATGAGACAACTGGATCCTGGGACCAATGGTCTACAAGTTGAGGTTTTTTGTCAATGCACATATGAAAAGAAATAGCTAAAAAATTTTGAATTTCTTCTAAACTTATAGCTTTCCAACTATTCATTCGACTTTTAGCTGTCAGTTTGTTTGTTGCCCTCAACTTCCTAAGCTGTTGTTGTGCATACAGATTTGTTTCATGCTTTATTTTACATAGCAAATCATTGTCTATGAAGTAATTGAAAAAATCTAACACTGTGCTATGTTCATCAAGCTCACTCACATCAGTAACACCACTATCCTCACAAAACACATCAATGTCTGGTATCTTATCAATATCAGTCCACTCGCCATACTCTTCATTGCCTGGTCTAGCAATCACGACTGGTTCCTCTTCTCCCTCATCAACTTCAGAATCTGTAAGAAAATTAAATGAGATAAGCTTAGATATAATCAAGAAATACAAGAAAACATGCCTAAAATATTGAATTGAATAATAATTTTTATATAAAATTCATTTTTAGCACAGAACTTGAATGTAAACAACATAACCTACAGCATTAAAGTAAACAATATGAAAGAGATTGAAGAAAATTTATATCTTACCTTCACTGTTATTTGGATTATTCACATAATCTGGGTCGTTGTCAGAATCATCCATAAACTGATTATCATCTTCCAAATCACTTAATAAATCGTTTAGAACATCAGAAATTTCAGCTGGATCCATGGCAACAAGACTATCGGCTCATGCATGAACTAACCTCCATTGAGTACAAGAGCAGGAGTTCAGCAAAATCATAACAACTAAAATGCAATTCATCATAGAGCGAATTCTAGTGGTGGATTTGATAACTCATATACCAATGAACACATCAGAAGTAAGAAAAGCACGTATTTTGACGAGTTTGACCACTCTAACAGTCTAGAGAACGCAGACCGTCAAAAGACGTTGCTCGCAAAATGTGAGCGGGGAACTGAACCTGTCAAATGAGGTACCTTGCAGAATACTAGTGGAGAACAGATCCCATCAATTGACATGTTTAGCACGCGAAGTGTTGAACAAGAAGTACTCATGTACAACTGAACTGCAGCTCTAACAAGCTTATACTAAATCAAATCTAATACTTACCTACTATTATATATGCTTTGCTTTCCACCTGACAGGAGGATGTGGGTATATAAACTTGAAAGATGCATCAACTTTAACCCTTAAGTACTGGCGCGGTTTTCTGAGACACTACTACTGGCGCGGCGGTCTGGTAGACCCCCATCAAATTTTCTCTCTAATTAATTGAAAAATTTTTGTTCATCAAACTAGGCTGGTTATCGTCAAGTTTTCATGTTTAAACCTGTTTGCAGGTCGCCATCACTGTTACCATAATTTTTACCTCACTGTTACCATCACTGTTACCATCACTGTGACCATCACTGTTACCATCATTACCATCATTTCTCTCATATAATCGCAACACACTTCTCAATCCAAATGGTGTATGAACTATTCTCGCCTTATATACTAGATAGCTGGAGTCAGACTTTAAGTCACGTATCTGCACAATGGGAATACTCTCCCTTGATGTCTCATTGAATTAAGTTAAACTTAACTTCTGCTGCTGCATTATGTAGGAGTAGAATAGCACATCTCTGCACTCAACTGTTCTTAAACCAAGAATGAAAGCTGCTTCACCAGAGTACATAGTATCACACTGTTTTGCCCCTCCACTCGTCAAGTTTTCATGTTTAAACCTGTTTGCAGGTCGCCATCACTCACCATTCCTCTTTGTTCCATCCCAAGGTCAGACATGATTGAACATGTTCACAAAAGTCAATAACCCTAAGGATCTTCTTTGTTAGATGAACTTATATTACGCAACACTTCATCCTCGATTTGAATTAGTTTTTGAACATTCAATTTCATAGGTCTGTAATAACATGGGTAATCATTTATATCACAAACATTAACTGTGTTTAGAAAAATTAATTTTAATTGTTCAGCAATCATAACATCACGATTTTCACATTTTGCTTTTGCAATAGCTTCTTCACATGAATCAAACCAGTCTATGTAATCACGTAATTTCGATTCCAATTCTATATCAGCATACAACCAACATTTGGGATCCATTACAACACTGATCTGTTCACGGATCTGTTCATAACAGCACACTGGAATGGATTCTGTTTGTAGCAGAGCTTTTATATGAGTGGTACTGGAACTGAAAAATTTACTGGATTAGCAGCATCACTTGTAAGATTGCATATTCTCGCCTTGTGCATGTATAATTGATATCCACACCATACACAAATTACCTCTTGCCCATTGTAGTAAAATCCTTGTCTCGCATATTTGCGTTTGTTTTGCTTAGTATAAAATGGACACATCTTCATACTTTTCATTCGCTCTGCTTCACATAAGTAATCCACTTTCTCTGCCTTGGACAACATCAATGACAAATAATGTTTAGCGCTGAATAAAGCACATTTACCATCAACAATACTATTATGAATTTTGCAAACATTATAAGTCCAGCAATCAGAGAACTTTCTATAATTGGGCCTTTCAAAATTATCAGGTATTGTTTCAACATTATTGTGAAATTTCTTTAGGAATTCCGATTTTTCTCCACCCTTTGTATATACTCTATCATAGTTTTTGAGACCAGCTTTTATTAGATCATCAGAATAATCTATTTCACCCAATTCCCATTTTATCTTGTGATGATAAAACTCCAATCAACATACATCTCGATAGGTTCTCCATGGTAGCTGTGATTTTGAAAATGGCGGTTTGAAATGTAATATAACATAAGTATCTTCAGGATCAATCATTGCAAATTCCTTCAATATAAATTGATTATTCTCATCTTTGAATCCATGAAACTCAACTACAGCAAATGTATCATCAATTCTAACCTGTTTGAATATGCTGCAATCCCCATCATCTCCTCCCTCAGCAACCCCTCCCTCCACCATCAACTGCTCTTCCTCCTCCTCCTTGTCCAAGTTGCACTGCACACTGACATCTGCATATTCCACTTTCCTTGATGGTTTTTAATGACAATTTCCTCCCATCTTCAACCCCAATGATAAGTCACCAGTATAGCGAGATAATAAACTATTATAGTCCTTCTGGTCCTCCTCTTCTTCCTTCACAGTTTGAAGTAAGGATGATGAAAGAGAGTCGCGCAATGATGATGTTGAAGTTCTGCTCGATAGCATGGTTCTTCACCTACTAAAGCTTTTTCAATCAGTCTTAGGTTATATACAACCTGCTCTCACCACGCACTCTACTGGTAAAACTACTGCACTTCTCGAACCATTGATGTTAGTGGGGTATATTCTATAATATTATCACTTACTAAAATGCAATGAGCACTGGTTGAAGCAGGCACATCACTCTCAAATTCAAATTCGAGTCGCACATCCATTGATCCTTTCAATGTACTTGGCTGGTGCGAACAATCAATTACCAAAATTGGTGTATCTTTTGTAAATGTGGTATAATCAATTTCATTACCATGTTCAGAAATCACTGGTGAATTTGAATAACTACCTGCAAAGTCTAAAAACATTTTAAACATTAACTGTTTATTACCTAATAGATTGTCATGAGGGTAATAAATGCTATTCAAATATAATTTCACATTATACAGCTTGCACAAGTCAAAATTTGCCATTGTAGTCTTCAAGAGCAATTTTCTATTTGTTTGAAAAGCTAGAATTACATATTTTGGTGCATCTGTATGTGCTGCAGTTTTAATTGTCCAACTATGTATCTTTGTTGTGGGTAATATGGGATATTCATGTATTTCCCATTTGCGGAATGCTAATTTTAGTGGATGATCACTATCTAGTATACGTAAAAACTTGAGTCGTACATGATCCTCAAGTTGTAAATATGGTACTTTCCACTGCAATTTTTTAATGTTGAATGATACACTTTGACCATCTGTTGTAGTAATACTATTTATATCTGTTGATGATCTTAATAATACAAGTTCTTGTTTCAAGTTCAATATTATTTGTTGAAAATCTTCAAAAAAGGCTAGAAGCAACCTCAATAGAATACAAAAAGTGAACTTGTTATTGTCCAAAGTATATCCTTCCCCATCAAAACCTGCTAGATGATATGTATTTTTATCAAATACATTTTTCAAGAGCAAGCCTTTAATTGTACTTGTGATTCCTACAAGACGTGACTTCGCAATTGGATGACCAGCCAACTCATATCTTATTTCATCAAACATAAATCCTATTGCATTACTTACTAGTTTATATGTCACATTTTGAATACTAGTTTCTTCCTTGTCATCTTTCACACTATTCTTGCATGTAACATCACCCTGTATAAGAATGAATGATTCACATGAAAGGCTATAATTATCTTGTGAATTTATTGTGAATTCTAATCTCATCAGATTTTGTTAAGCGTTAATTTGCATAAGGAGTGTGGGTGTGATATTCCAGACTCTTTATTTCATTGAAAAAATGTATTTGCCTCTCAACATCCAAGATCTCACTTATTGCGGCCATTGAAGATGACATTATCCCAATTTACTCGAAATCCTAATTTTTCTAATATCCTTGCGTTTTTAGATGTTATCACGTTGGAATGTGAAACTGTACTAAACGTCCTATTACAACTCTTATTTACCTCCCTCTTTTCCCTCATCTTCAACCTCTCAAAAGTTTCATCTCCTCTGCATGGATTATGATTTGAGGTATGTGATTTGAATACAATGAATCCCATCTCACTTCTTCTCTTGTATATGTAGTTTAACAGTTAATCTATCTCCTCTGAAATCGACTAAAGATCTGTTCTAGTCAGTCACTTTGACATTAATGCACTGAAACTAGTGTGTATTTAAACCCATATATACAATCGGATTTGGTGTCTCATTAATTAAATATCCTGGAGGAACCTTTCGAAGAAATTCGTAAATAGTATGTTTTTCCTAACCATCACTATAACTCCCACAAGCCAAATTACATGAAACTTCTAAACATGTGATGTTTGATATTGAAACAGGTTTATTGGAATAATGCCAAATATTTGGACTTATGTTCAAAACCCAGTATTGCGCCAATTGAATCATTATGAGTTAAATCAATGGGTCTATCAGAATAGATTTCAGTTTTCTTTGTATTATTATTCCCACGTATAACTATACTTTTACTAGTTACATTCAATTTTTCTGTTATTGCTTTTACAATATTATCAATTTCATAAGAACCTGTTTCAAGCATCATAAATTGATCACCATATTTGAAACTGGAATTTTTCCCTTTGATAACATTTGGAATAGAATTAAAAGTCCACAGGTTCACTAATCCAATCTCATATTCCATATTATTATCTAAATCCAAAACTTGTGGTAGATTTTCATATAAATCACTACTCTTTCCAGAAAGCATTATCACAACCATAGTAATCGCAGTAGTAGTACTTACCTCCACCTAGAAATAGTTACAACTGACCAGACAAGAATAATAAACATAGGTGATCACAACTTCCTGCTTCTTCCAATACTTCACCAATTGTAATGGTGGCTGTAGATTGCCTATGGGATCAAAATAGTATACATTATCACCTTGTTTGTCAAAGGCCACCCAATGTGTACCTGGTCCGGTATGAGAATCCAGATTAACAATAGATATCTCATCATAATGGATTTTGTTGGGCAGCATATCAAGCATATACACACCATGCAGCGGAATTTTTAACAATCCAGCCCATTGTTCTAGATCATGACCATACATAGCTTTACTGTGTTTGGCAATCATTTTTTACTACTTTTCCTTGATCTTCCTCTTGCTCTATGTTTTGATTGCTTTGATGTCCTTCTCCCCTTACTTTCCCTCATCAATAGACCATGCACATTATGAGGTGGCACTGATCCAGATGGAGAATCCAATACTCTTCCACCGCCGCTACCACCACCAAAGTAGTTGGGGTATGGTCTGAGATAATAACCTTTTCCTTTAACATGATTCATCAAACGTTTAATTGCCTCCCTCCATATATATTCACTATTTCTTTTAGTTACACCTTCACTTCTTCATTTCCTGCTGGACTTCTTTTGTGTTGACCTTTTTCTACAAATATGTGGTAATTTCATTCCAGATCCAATTGCTGACTTTGTCTTCATTGCTAATGTGACTAAATATGCTTATACCTTCTGACTATAGTCTGTTTTGGGATCCTTGAATATCGCCCAAGCACCATCTGCTAATATTTTATCTGCTCTTGAACGTGATAAGTTATCTGAAGATTGTGAATAACTTATATCATGAATACGACAAGCTTTATCCAAGGAATTAATTCCTTGATCACCTCACTTAAGCCATTTGTCTAGCTTTGTGCCAGGACCGCAGTATTGGTAGCCCACTGGAAGGTGTAGCTCAATTGGTAGGAAGTCTATTGTCCTATTCAGAACGCCTGAAGTAATGCTACCTGCTTTATTCACAATACCTTTAGCAATATTACCCAATGTGGATAATAAACCACTACCTATCACCCCTTTCTGTCTGTGTGTGTTAGTCTTCTTTTTACTAGTATGACAGCGCAACTTTACCATCTTCCCATCTAGACTATCTCTAGAATACTAACAATAACTTAATTGTGCTACCCACCTACCTATCAATATATTATATGTGATTCTCTTAGTTCTTCTAAAATTGAATTCATTTCGATTGGATGAGAATTGTTACCAGCTTTATGCGATTTTAATAGCATTTGCAAACGTGTAACCAACTCATTTGGATCATCATAGTAAACATATGATCTATTATTTGTTATATTCTTCAAGAAATTCAGTCCTTTCCCCATTGTTGAGCGTGTAGTTCTACGTGTTTTTGATAGGAATAGTTTCTGAACTAACAGCAATTCAATTCCATTATTCCTCTTTACATAACCCAGTCTGTTTGAAAGTGCACCTGTTGCAATTAGAATCTTTTTATAATTGTGAAAATCATTCATGCTACAATAATCCTCATTTGGTCGCGCCTTAAATAATAATTCTAGTAAACCTCTTGTTATTTTGAATTTACCTTTTCCAACAAAAATATGTTTATCTGAAAATGTGAACATGACTTTTTTTCCCATGAAGTATGAACTTGTTTTAGAATCATACTGTATACCTAATGAAATAGACTTCTTTTTTAACAGATGAAAAGTATCCAAATAACTGTCAAGTATGGTTCTCTAATTAGAAAAGATTTGCTTAAAAGAGGTGGATCCAGCCCTCTGTCAGTCTTCCCTTCTTCATCACTGAAATATTCAGATTCATCTTCATCATCATTATCTACAGAATCTTCTTCATCAGTTGGGTCTTCCTCTTTCTTAATATTGAATTTACCTTCAGAATCATTTATTTCATTTTTGATTTGTTTCTCAATTTTCATTGATGATTCTTTTAATTCTTGAGGAGGATTTATAATTGGTGCTAATCTTCTCTTCAAATTCAACTCTGATTCAGATCGCATACCTCGTAGAATATTATATTTTTCAACAATTGATTTTCTCAAATCATGAATTTTATTTGTTAACACATCTCTACCATCCCTCACATCTGTAATCTTTCCTATTCTTTCCTTCTCTACCTTCACCCCACCTCCTCTATTAACAATCTTACTTACTTCCATATTTACAGCAAACACTCAATAAGAGTACTGTTTGACAACTAACTCAATATTATAATTTATTCTGCTAAACTAACTCTCCATGTTTATCACTGAACTTTGTTGGATCCAAAAATGTGTCCAAATTTAATCTATACCTACCATCATGCAACTTATAATCAGTACAAATGGTGTACAGTGAAATTATGTCCATTACCCTTCATCCAAACATCTGAACACATATTTTTGAAAGTGCTAAAGTTCATATCAGACTCTGCAAAATCTCTATGGACTAGATTCAAAGAAAGTAAGTCTATTCGAAAAATCAAAATCAGATTCGTATTTTCTCTGATTACATGCTCAGGTATAGTTGCATAGGACTGGTTTAGATATATCAAATCAATATTCATATGTCTCCCCATGCTAAAATAATCTCGAATACGTGCAACTTTCTGCAATTGCAAGTCATCAAAAATCACCAAGCTATCCTTTTCTAAATCATTTGGATTTGGTATGCTTAAAATATCATTCAACATACAAAACTTTATGAATTTTAAAGTGGAGAAGACTTTTTCCAAAAATACATACTTGGGCTGATATAAGGATTTACTAAACAAATATGAGCTTTGAAAACGTAATGTTTTTCTATGGAAAATAAGGTTTAGGAGAATGTTTGTCTTGCCAGAAGAAGGACCACCAACAATTATTGATCAGATATGATTTGGAAAAAGCATGCCATGCTTACTTTTGTTCATGTCAGCCATTTTTGTAGTGACAATTAGTTCATTAAAATTTAGAAGAAGACCAGAAGAAGGACCACCAACAATTATTGATCAGATATGATTTGGAAGAAGCATGCCATGCTTACTTTTGTTCATGTCAGCCATTTTTGTAGTGACAATTAGTTCACTAAAATTCCACACAAAGTGGAAAGATAAATTAATTATTAATTTAAAACGTCATTAACTAACACACACACACAGACCAATACCCAAAAACCACTTTTTTGGACTCAGGGGACCTTGAAACGTATAGAAATTTAGAAATTGGGGTACCTTAATTTTTTTTGGAAAGCAATACTTTCCTTACCTATGGTAATATAGCGAGGAAAGTAATACTAAGATCTATCTCGGGGATTTGGCTGTACAATATAGGCAATATCAACGGTCTCGAAAAATATTGTAAAATGGTTGGCGAGTGATGTCCGAAGTTCGGACAACTCAATAGACTAAATAAATGAATAAATTCACAATTGTAATAAATTAAGTCTATAATAATGAAATTTACTCTATAATCAAAACTTCAGTTAGTAGTGAAGTTCTCTCAAACAAAACAAAATGGAAGATTAAAAACAAAATTCGTGATTCAAGTAATCATATAAATTAATGATTAAAGTTGAAGCCATTAAAATTAATAATTTAATGGGACTCAAGTGAGGAAATCAAGCCAAGGACAAATAATTTCAGCTCAATAATTCAATAAATAGCCTTTTGGTCAATAAGAACTATGAATTTCGTGGGTTCAGAAAGAAAAAAAATCTAATACACGCAGCAGATATGAATTAGTATAAACAACAGTAGGTTAAACTAGTAATTCATGTGATGAATACTAAATAAATTTCATGTAATAGAAGCTAGTAGTTCGAATGAATAAAGATTGGTCAATCAAAACTTTGAATCTCGTGGGATCAGAAAGCAAAATAAATCTAATACACGCAGCAAATAAGATGATATTAGTATGAACAACAGAAGGTTAAACTAGAAGTAGCTCTTTCTGAGTGCTCTCTCCCCAAAGGGCTAATAGGATCAATAATAGATAATAATATAAGATCAATAATAATACTCGATTAAGTTCAAAGTAGTAAATAACCTGAGTCAACGATCTTCTCAGGGAGTATCGAATTATCAAAATTAAAGTCTGTTTTGATTCATAATAATTCAATTTAATGATAATGAGGATGATAATGTCTGTCTATTCATTCATCAACCCGCTCTTCGCTTGACAAAGGAGTACACACCAAGTCCCTAAATGAATAAATATCAAAGGAGAGACTTTACAAAATCCAACTAATAAATTAGCTTATGATTTAGAATGTCATCAACTACACAAAAGGGAGTAGAATGAATTTACTTATAATTTAGAACGTCATTAACCACACAAAATGGAAAAATGAATTAACCTATGATTTAGGACGTCATTAACCACACAAAGTGGAAAGATAAATTAATTATTAATTTAAAACGTCATTAACTAAACAAAGTGAAAAATAAATTAACCTATGATATAGGACGTCATGAACCACACAAAATGGAAATATAAATTAACTATTAATCAGTTACTTAATCTCTGTGTCTCAGGGTTTCGAGTAGGCAGAAGGCCTCCTCCAAAAGGGCTTTCAAAACTTGAAAAATACTTGAAAGACTTTAATTTAATTCGAAAAAGGGAATTATAATTATTGAACTGGACTGGTCAAATTGAAACAATGGGTGGCTCAAGCTTAATAATGAATTGGAGACTCACCAGCCACAATGTACATCCTCACAGTTGTTCACTCCATCCTCCCGTGGTCGCTGCTTCTGGGTCTTCTTCAGGTGACGGTTGGAATTAGAGTGATCGGCTAGGGTTCCCGAATCAATCAAGAAACCTCGTATTTGTCGTCATCGCCGAACAACAGCTAGCCCCCACTCAACAGAAATTGCCAAAATGGTACGATATCGTACGATATTGAAAAAATTTCGAACAACAGTCAGTGACCACAGAATGTGACATGGGATTGCACAAAAAGTCCATTGTGACAGGCTTTTAGGAATACAATTTGTAATTATGGACTGCTGGCTAAGCAGAGCATTGCCAAAATTTTGAATTCTTTCAATAAAATTCTCCAATTGAATAGCCAAGCTACATTGTCTAATTCAATAAAGGAGTTTCATAGAGGTAGAATTAGTTCATAGTTATCCAATTCTGCTCATTCAGCGACTATGCAAAATCATACAATAAATTCAGAGCGGTTAATTGTTTCATTGATTGCAAAATAATTTTCCTAAAGCAGTCTATGAATTTCTTTCGGCCGGTAGCACCATATAAGGCACAATGAGTCAGCAGTAGCTACAATTGGAATTAGCACAATACATTCTCACATGCTAAGGAGCTTGTTTCATATTTAATCTAAAATACCTTAATTGTAACCACATATATTACATTACAATAGTATGATCGTAGTTTCATATTATATATTCCCCTAAATTATTCTCGTTTAAGAATGAGGCTTATAGATCAATGAGCAAGGAAAGTTGTGTGAGTGTACCACACCAGATTTTTGAACTTGATTTTAAAAATAAAAATTTACAAAACAGTTCGACAATCATATAAATGTTACCGATAATTGCACCAATTAAATCCTTATGTTTTAAATGCACCTATCAACTTATAATGTTACAATACCAAGAACTATTTAGTATTAATTTTCACGTATTGTATTTGAAGCTTACAGTTTTCATTGTAAATGTGTAAAAGAATAATTTATGACTACTAAGAAGTATAAGAGCCTATTCCATTTATCATAGTTCCTATGATATATTCCACTATTGCATAGTTCCATTTATCATAGTACTTTTATTAATAATCAATCTTGTTTAATATAACAGGAATACAATATTTGTGATGTGCATACTAACTGTAACTGTTGGATTCATCTACAGTCTGTGCTAAATTGATATTATTATTGTATTTATTCGTGTATATAGAAAGTCACGTTCAGTAATCTCAAATCCATAATCAGTGCACCCTCAAAGGACAAGATATCTGTGAACACATTTCCCTTGGTGCATGGAGTGTGCTCGCTATCAGAAGCTGCCCTATGCATATCCTGGCCAATCCAGGAAGTGACATTGCGTCAATTTATTTCGAAATCTGTATCATTTTTCAATTCGACCACCGTTTAAGCCGTGCGAGCGAGGTGATGGCATGGAGGAAGGTGGAAGAAGGGGTGGTTGGAAATTCGATATTCATGAAGACAGTATCGAGCTGGAAATTTACGACGTCGGTTTCCGGTGATGTCCTCATGATGCGGGCGCGCTGATCCTAGATGCGGGGATGATTGAACGACGAGCATTCGATTGGGTGTAGTGTTGTGGCGGTGGAGAGGCAAGCTGCCAGGGGGGATTGAGCGACCGCCAACAGCCGAGTCAGATACAGGCAAGGATGCTTGCTGCTTGGCAAGCGGCCATCTACCGACCGAAGGTAGCTTTCACACCCCCTCCACCATCGTTGGCGGTGCACGATCACACCGCAATGATTTTATGTGCATATCCCACGAAAATAAAACTATCAACATCTCGGGAAATATTGAAACTGGAACATTCAGTTGAAAAGCTGTTAGGAAACCCTGATCTATCAAATTATTTTAGTTTTTCATCTTTGGAAAACCAAAGAATATAGCAATATAGAATAACAACTAAGGGCCGGTTTCCGAGCTCAGGATTTAGCTAAGTTCTAGATTTTAACCGGCTTTTAACTCTGGAGTCCGAAAATTGGCTTTCCGAGTCAGAGCGTAGTCGAGGACTAAAATAAACCCTGGAGTTTAGAGATCACGTGAGACTCTGGAGTTTATAATTTCGCTTTCTGAGTGAAGGGCTTATAAGTCCAGGACTTGGATTAGATTCTCGTCTCTTTCCGAGTCAAGGATTTATCAGACTAAGTCCAGAGCTTGAAACAGCGTGATTTTAAACCCTCGACTGGGATAGGGTTTAAATTTAAGAGGCGGTCGGAGTCAGCTCTGGTAGCCCATCCCATTAGCCAGGTAAGGGCTAAAAACCAGTGAGGATAGAATCTTAACATTCTATACTCTCTGCTAAAAACAGTACAGTGTGAGAAGCGAAAGCGCTAGGAGAGAGAGAGTGAATAGAAGTGCAAATACAAAGGCATCAACCATTCCTACAAGTTTGCAGATGGCCGTAACCAATCGATTGTTGAAATGTCTGTCTAGTCTAGAACTAGCAACAAGCAAAGAGAACATAATACTTCTATTCCTCTGAATATTCGTTTGTCTCTGCAAAAAGCAACCAACTAGTCTGAAGCTCAAGTCGAAATCACATGCAAACACCTTGAAAACAAGATGACAACCGGAAGTTTCATGGTCCTTTTATATCGCTTGTATTTTGATAATCATTCAAGATATATTACCATTTTTTGCTGAAAATTTTTTGGAAAACCTTTCTCTATAGTTCTCGATATGTTCAGTTTACCCCTATAGACAAATTCTATTCAGTTACTAGCCGTCAGGCTCGCTTCGCTCGCCATATCCGTCTAGCCAGTCGTCCAAAACTCCGTCTCCTGGACCCCCGACTGGATCGTCCAAAAATGAGATCAGCGGGCTCGCTTCGCTCGCCTGTATTTTTATTTGAGCATGCTCCATTCCATCAGAAAGTCGAAGTACTTCCTCACTAAATTCAATGACCCAAACGCGAAAAAACCGCTAATTTTGGGCGTATCTTCGGCATTATTTAAAATTCCTTCTAACACAACATTATTACACCCCAGCTGAGCTTCTGCTGTAGTAAATTTGAACATTCTCTGTTCATTTGTCCTCGATAGAGCTGAGAAAACGCAAAAAAGAAAAACACTGGAAAAACGCAGATTTTGAGCGTATCTCCGGCATTATTTCAAATTCCTTCATTTTTCTCAATAAAGCTGAGAAAACGTTAAAAAACGCACATTTTGGGCATATCTTTGGAAATTTTTCCAAATCCGTTTCTAGTGCGCCTCTAAAAGGCCAACTGAACATACCTACCAAATTTTAACATTTTTGGATCAGTCGATCTTTAGTTCGGCGAGTGAGTCAGTCAGTGAGTGAGTGAGTGCCATTTCGCTTTTATATATTGTGATGAATCTTTTGAGTAAATCTCATGAAAGGACAGAATTAACTAGGAAAATTATAATTACCCTTATAAAATCAAAGGTTTGCCAAACGAACAGTTATCACCCGAGTGATAAGGCTTCCTTATAAACAGCTGAGTATAAGATGAGAGTACCGTTTTGTACTATGCATTTTTTCAAAGAATTATTCAATAATTATCTGCAAATTAAGTACAAATCATTCATGAATTGCTCATTTGAACTTTTGGAGGTTAAACTTTTGTTTACAATTGATCAGATGTTTTTGTAGCAGCTCAGACACAGCTGACTGACTCAATCTTCTTCTTCTCTTCTCTATACTTATAAAAGGCTAAGCCCCGACAGACTGAAATCAGACCACAGCCCAAACTACTGAGCCTAAAAACTTGAAATTTTGCAAAATGGTTTATGGGTAGCCTGAAAACATCCACTAAGAGAGGATTTTTAGGAATTTGCCCCCCTGAGGGAGCTGGGGCCCCCCCAAAGTTTTTTACTTTTTAACCACTCATTGCACAGCAAAGTCATGAGGAACTTTTTTGTTCAGCTACGAAAAAAAATTAGATCTATGCAGAAAAATTTCGATCAGGAGCACAGGGGGGTCCAGGAGAGGGCATTTTTCGAAAATTTTTATGTAAAATCACACTACAGCTCAAACTAATTGTCCTACAGACTTGAAACTTTGCACAAATATTTTTCAAACATGCTAGACGCGCACTAAGAACGGATTTTGAGATATTTTGCCTCTAAGGGTTTCAAAAAATGAAAAAGGATCCTATTAGGTTATGAACATGGTAAGGTGAGTGCCATATGGAAATAAGATAATCTATTTATTGACATGTGATATTCTAACATATGTTGTAATCATTGGAGAAAACAAAATAATATGATAGAAATTCAAAAAAGAACATCTGTTCTTTTATTGCTTTCTACCTGATTCCACTCAACCTCAATAATATTGTTCTGATAATTGATAAATATGTTTAATACTATTATTATTATCATTGATATAATAAGAGTATTGTTTAAATATTTAATTATTATCATTAATATAATAATAGTATTGTTTTGGTAATCAATAAATATTTTTATATTCACAAACTCTATATAATTTATAATGGTGAATGTGAAACAGCTGCATCAAAGATATTATCTCAAAAACATATGTTTAGGAAAACCCTAGTTTTGAACTTCGTTTTCCTGATGCAATGTATAAGCCTACACGTGGCATGTATGATTAATTTTTCAGCTATAGTCAGGTCCACGTTATAATGGTAGTGAAGAAAGATAGGAGAAAAACGTTGCCAATTCTCTCCATTTTGCCACTGACTGTACACAGCTGTTACTCAATTCATCCCATTAAATTTAATCCAATAATAATTATCATTTTCTTGATAAAATGATCAATTTAATGTCAAATTAATCAAAAAAAATATTTTTCCATAATTTGATTCAAAAATTTGCTTCCATAACTGAGATCAGATTTTTATTTCAATACAAACCTGAAATGGCGGCTGATTTAAAAAGCTGTGATACACTGATCTGAATTTCAAAACAACAGAAATTGAGTTATTTGGTGGGAATTCTATTCTAATTCCTTTTTAAAATAATAGAAAAATAGAAATCCTTTTTAGAAATAAGTAATTCCAATGGATTAATTTTGAAATAACTTTTCAATGCTATTTATACCGGTACAAGTAGGTCTAACCTATACGGGTAGTCTAACTGAAGCATGGATGAAGTCTAGGATGGTTGGTTATCAACTTTTAAAATGCCATTTCAGGTATTTTAATTTGTGTTTCTCATACGGTAATGTTTAAAAATTATTTCATCGTTTCAGAAAAACATTTTAAATCAATTATACGACTTGTGTACTCAAGTATTCTCAAAAATGGCGGCTGAGAATTTTTTGTTCAGTTTTGTACAGTCACTGTCAAAAGTAAATATAAAATATTCTGGCAAATAGACAACATTGCAAAGTGAGAGAGAGAGATGGTGCTTCTTCTTCTTCTTCTTCTTCTCCTTCTTCTTCTTCTTCTTCTTCTACATTATATCTAAAAGGCTAAGCCCTGACAAACTGAAATCACACCACAGCCCAAACTACTAAGCCTAAAAACTTAAAATTTGGCACAATCAATTTCGTTCAGGTACGGGAAAAATCAGATCTATGCAGAAAAATTCCAATCAGGAACACAGGGGGGTTCAGGAGAGGGCACTTTTCGAAAATTTTGATGTAAAATCACACTACAGCTCAACCTGATTGGCCTATGGACTTAAAACTTTGCACAAATATTCTTCTAACATGCTAGATGCGCAGTAAGAACGGATTTTGAGATATTTTGCCTCTAAGGATGAAAAAGGATCCTATTAAGTAAGCTTATGGTAAGGTGAACTCCATATGGAACTGAGATAATTGACACAAGATATTCTAACATATGTTGTAATCATTGGAAAGCTTGAAACAATTCCATCAATTAGCTGATCGAATTGATTTTGCGTTGATTGAGAGCGCGAGCTTAGCACGTGTTTGTTCCATCGTTGTATGCTTGGCCAGTTCGGTTTGCACCTTCTATCAGCTGTATATGGAGTCTCATACACTCCGATTGGAACAGAGCACAAAGGTTTCCTTTGGTTAGGGGTTTGTTGATAATTCTTTTTTCAAATTCAAATTTTATTGCCATCAAAAATCAATTGAAAACTTTCATAATAGACAACAAGATTACAGAAACAAAATGTCAAACATATACCAACATTTATTTGTAGCACGGCCAGGAAAAGACAAACTTGAGTACTAGCCGTGAGTTTATTAAATATAACTTATAACTTATATATATATATATATACTTTTTGTTGATATTTTGTGAATAAAATTTATGAGTTGATGAGAGATGCGTGTAATTCCTTATATTTGATCCGAATGGTTATTCATAATACAGTAGTCTGGGTCACTGCAATCAAAAATTTTTCATTCTGTATGGTAGCTGATAAATTTCATATGTATTGATTGTCCATAATGTATCAAGTGTCCATAATGGAAGTAATTGAACTACTCAAAATATATGGCTTACTGGTCCCTCATAGATTTATAGTATTCCTGGTGATTGAGCCTGTCTTTTTATGCGTTGTCTATTAATAATAAAGCTCAATTTACAACTTGCTTACCCAGCAAACTCCGTACCTCTAATGTATCTCATGTTACACTTGACTTTATTTGGTGAATCATGAATTTTATCTGACAATCAACATGTTCATTTACATCTCAATACGGACTTCCTATATGCTTAGTCATGCAGCATTCATTATTCCGAAAACATATTATTCTTTTCAATCAATTGGTAGTAATATCTATCAGTAAAGTTCTCAATTAAAAAAAAAGGTTATATCAGTGTTTCAAAGAAAAATATTCAATGTTTTCATAGCTGTAGGTTGTCGATATATGGTCCAGGAAATATGCGTTGTAGAATGAATCACACAGAATTCCATATTCTTTCCATTTTAGGATGAATATATTATAAGCTAAGCTGAATTCAAAAAAATGTAAATTATTCTTTCATTCTTCAGTAATTAATGAGTTCAATATGAATACTATACTTATATACTATACAATATATATATACTCTCTTTCATTAGGTTGATAATTTTTTCAACATTTTCCAGTTTCTCAATGATAGGGGAGTGATAATTATTTGTATAGGTCTTCTGGTACCAATCAACTACACTTCAACTCCAAACTACCGTTTTAATACCAGTACAAAATAATTTATCACAGGGTGATATGTTTATTACAGCTGGTAACTTTGGATGCTAAATCATATTATCACAATATGATCTTGAATCATGATCATCTTTTTGTTCTTCAGTAGCCGCTCGGCCGAAAATTTCGAAAACATATGTCTGTAAAATGGATTAATGAATAATTATTATTAGCCTCCTATTAAAATTTCTGTTCAGAAACCATCCCCAATATTCACACAACATATTCTCAAAGTTTCATGCTGTTATGTCAAGTAGTCTATAGTGTATATTCAAGTCTACAGGGAACAAACAAACATACAAACAAACACACAAACACACAAACAGACATTCATTTTTCTTATAAATAGATTTCCATTCGGCTCAAACAAAAGCCTCTCTAAATGAAGGTAGAATGATAAGGATTCAGTTCTGTTGTTTTAACATTTTTTCAAATCACTTTCAAAAAGTTCATGTAGTACCTACTATTGTGTTTGAGACACTTCTGGCGCTATCATAGTTTCACCACTATTCTGTTCCACAGTCCTATCTCTTGCAGTCGTTAACTATATCTATTATAATTATATAAAGTTTATTATTTATTATTTTAATATTTTTCTTGAACATTTTTAGGTTATGTCACAGTTGTAAAATGAGGTTAGTTTTCATGCATAATATTATGTAGAACTTTATTCCAAAATTAACTTGCAAACTTTATATATTATGAATTTAGATGGACTAATTCAAATAATTTACGCATTCCATGACATTTATTTGGCTATTCATCTACTCCAAAACAATAACTGAATTGTGTTTGCTCAGTTGAGTCTAGAACTTAAGAGAGCGTCGGACTTGGTTCCGGTAAAGAAGAAACTGACGGGTGCTTATACATGAGGATTTCTAGAAAAATATTTCCATCTGCTTAAAGAAGGCTTATATAAAAAAATTAACAGTTATAATGAATAAATGAATAAAACATAGATGTATATAAGACATTCAAATCTCTCAACCAATGGATTATTTCTAGTTTTATGAAATAAAATTTCAGTTTCCCATAAGAAAAAGAGCCGAATTGACTCATTTTATTTCATAAACTGTGAGTTGCTGGGTCATACGATCTCCTTCAAACAAAAAAGGAATTAGAGATCAATTCTTTGACAGTCAAAAATGTGATAGAAATAATTGATTCCTTGATTGGAAATACCAGTGAAATGAAGTATTCAAAGTATTAACAAAATACAATGTACTTCCTTTCGCGAAGTTCTTTGCTTGAAGTTCACCACTTGTGCAAGAGATCGCCCCACTGAAGGATGGTCCAATACAGGTATATTGATTGCACTCCCCAAATTTATATAAAGGATGATTCATAATTATGGTAAAATAATTCAATACGTGATAGTAGAGGTAAAGATAAGTAAAAAAGTTCTAATAAACATATATCCATAAACGCTTCATTAGCGAGCTATACAGGGTGAAAGATTTCGCCCGGAATTCAGTTCCTCTGGTGAAATACACCGATGCTGAATTGTTTGGGGACTAGTTTTTGAAAAACTTATGCTGGATTCATATATAAAAATATCTGAAAAATTGAATAAAACTAGTCTGGAAGCTGTAGTGTGAGTAGTTTTTGAGAAAAAAGTTGAAATATGCAAAAAATCTAACTAGAAAAACACAGACTTATACGTTTGATGCCCAATAACTTTCTTTAATGTAGAGTAAACAATTAATTTTTCGCAATCAAAATTGTAGAGAATTCAATTATGAAAAGAATTATGTAAGCTGTGTAAACTAAACTCGAATAAAATTTGAATAAAATGTATTCTTACGTAGTACATTACACCACAGAAATTTGCTGTTTTATGAGGAGAGAACTAATAAGTCATAGGTTGTAGCTGATTGCAAATAATACATGGATTTTAATAACAGCTGATTCATTTAGTTTTGAATAAGAAAATATTTAGAAGAAATTATTACCTGAAAATTATTTTCAGAAATATTTTAGCTCACTGTTGAACAAAACAACAAACTGTGAGTTAGGCCTAATACTGTAACCGTGCTGTGTTTTTTGTTTAATCTATTAACCAGTCCTTTGTAACCATTTCACTTTGCTTTTGTGTTATGTGTTAACTTTTTAAAAAATGGCAGGTAATTTTAGACATTATACATACTCCGAATTAGCTGACATGCATTTAATGTATGGAATGGGACACTATACTGTAATAGAAGCATGACGTTTGTATCAAGAGAACTTTCCTTACCTAGTATGTCCAAGTTCAAGGTTTTTGACACTATTCATCAACATCTGTCTGAAACAGGTTCTTTGATATCCAAAGAGCACATTTATGCAGACAGACCCCGATCTACTATGACTGTTGAGTTAGAAGAACAAGTTCTTAATGAAATTTATGAACATCCAGAGAAGAGCACGAGAGAATTGTCAGTGCAGTTTAATGTCAATCAATCTATTATTTGGTGGATACTAAAAGAGCAACAATTGCATCTATGCTACCTCCAGAAAGTTCATACTCTATTGCCACGCAACTGTATTCACCGTGCTGGTATTTGCCAATGGTTTTTAGTAAAATTTGTCAACCCAAAATTTTCAACAACCGTTTTATTTACTGACGAGGCGCTCTTTACAAGTGCAGCTATCGTTAACGTCCACAACCAACATATTTGGGAAGATAAGAATCCTCATGCCATCAGTCCTAATTGTCCACAACATCATTTTTCAGTAAACATTTGGGCAGGAATCATAGGAGATCATATACTTCTGTTCGAGCATCCTCCCAGGCTTGATGGCATAATCTACTTAAACTTTTTGAGAGGGGAGCTATTAATCTCACTTGAATATGTACCTCTTCAGAAGCACCAAAATATTTGGTTTATGCATGATGGAGCTCCAGCACACTTCAGTGTTGCTGTTTGTGAACACCTGAATCACAGCTTTCCAAATCAAGGGATAGGCCGAGGTGGGCCATTTCCATGGCCAGCTAGGTCACCAGACTTAAATCCTTTGGATTTTTATCTTTGGGGACACTTGAAAATCTTAGTATACAATACTTCGATTGATACCATTGAAGAGCTCCGATTAAGGATTTTGAATGGAATAGAAATTATAAAGCAGACTCCTGGAATATTTGAACAGGTCCGACAATCGATGAGAAGACGTCAGAACATATGCATTTAGAACAACGGAGGTCACCTTAAACATCATCTTTAGTCTTTTGGTATAAGTTTAATGTCATTTAGATATGTTACTTTCATATAAAAATAAAACTTTTCATAAAAAACCGAATATTCTATTTGCAATCAGCTACAACCTATGACTTATTAGTTCTCTCCTCATAAAACAGCAAATTTTTGTGGTGTAATGTACTACATAAGAATACATTTCATTCAACTTTTATTCGAATTTAGTTTACACAGCTTACATAATTCTTTTCATAATTAAATTCTCTACAATTTTTATTGCGAAAAATTAATTGTTCACTCTGCATTAAAGAAAGTTATTGGGCATCAAACGTATAAGTCTGTGTTTTTCTAGTTAGCTTTTTGCATATTTCAACTTTTTTCTCAAAAACTACTCACACTACAGCTTCCAGACTAGTTTTATTCAATTTTTCAGATATTTTTACATATGAATCCAGCATAAGTTTTTTCAAAAATTAGTCTCCAAACAATTCAGCATCGGTGTATTTCACCAGAGGAACTGAATTCCGGGCGAAATCTTTCACCCCGTATAGCTCGCTAATGAAGTGTTTATGGATATATGTTTATTAGAACTTTTTGTATTATTTTTATACTATCACGTATTAAATTATTTTACCATAATTAAGAATCACTCTGTATATAGCCTAACCAATCCTTGAATAGCGGGATATCAGAACTAGGGAGACAGCAGAAGAAAAGACATTCTTCCACTATTGTCTATCATTAGTAGCATTCCTCTATGAAAAAGAACAGTCAAGAGTTTTGGTTTGTCAATATTCCCAGAAAGGTGTTGATGATTCTACAAAATTGGTCTTCATATTTTTTTTACAAGAGTGCGGTATTACTTACTCTCGTTGGCTAAGTTATTTATATTCGACTCCCAAGTATTGTGTATATAAATCTTATAAAGTGAGAGGATCGCCTAACATGGAGAAACCCAGTAATAAAGTATCTTACTGTTCCCACAAAAAAAAAATCACCAGTAGGTACCCTTCTACTTTCTTTGATGTTACGACCGCTTTTGGCTAATCATGCCATTATAAAGTGTCAATATGAGCTGTAAGGAAATAAACTAAGGTTTACTAAGGTAATGTAGGTTTACTAGGGTAATCAAGGTTTACTTTCTCATACTAATAATTCATTTTGACACTTGATTAGACGAAAATGGTGAAAAATAAAAATGTACTAGTGATTCAATGTAATAATTATACAGCTATCAAGTAACTCTGTAGAAGTAAAAGAAAAGTCTTATAATTATATGTAGGATCATTTTCATAGTTTTGTTGATTTCTTGATCCATTCTCGAACAATAACAATTAAAATTCATTCAAGGTACCTATAAATATATTTTTAAATCCAATTGAGCTTAGCAATCATAAAAGTATAATGAGGTCATTGCATTTATCTTTGACTCGCTTTTAGGTTTATTCAACATTTTGTGGTAGCAATTCAATTAGATGTTATACTTATACTCTGATTGATGATAATTATAAGTATTTAGAATAGTTTTGTATTCAAGAATGAATATTCAAGAAATTGTTCGGTTGCAGTATCAACTTAAAATATTCATCAATTTTTTGGTAGTCAAATTTAGATTTGCAATAACTTTTTTCTACTTTTTTTTAGCTTTTCTTCAAACCACTAACCAATAATGTTACCAAATTAAACCTGTAATAACTATTTTCTTATTTCATTAGTCAGGTTTTTCCAAGTCTGGTCATGAGAAAAGAACCAGAAACTAGTTATTCATCAGCTCTATACCATAGTGGGAGAGGGTGAAACACACCTCAATGGAAATAGCGGAATGACAGGTGTATACCGCTATACTTCCTGGAAGATATAATATCGGTAGAAAAGACAACATTCCTGCACTATTGTCTATTATTGGAAGCAATCCTCTATGCGAGAAGGACAGTCCTAAGTTTTGGTTTCACAATATTTAAAAGGAATCCAATCTATATTAATAATTTTTTTTCATTTAAATTTCTTTATATGAAGAAAATAAAGAAATTTTCAACCAAATTCCAATCTAAAAATCAAAGTTTATTTACCTTTCTAAAACCCTACAAGTATAGTTACTGATTATGTTTACAATTTTTCCAAAATCCAATCATTCTGCTACTTTTGAAAAGTACGGTAGGCTACCATAAGAATTGAGCTTGTGTTTTGTTTTAATAATTGTTGATTCCTCCACAATCAAGTTCAAAATACAAGATTTTAGAAATATATGAAAAGATTTTTTCCAAGAATTTCTATAACATTGGCTTTCAAGCAAAGAATAATATACTGTAATACAGTACTTAGTCTAATTCAGTATAGGCCTACGTGATGTTCTCTTGTACACTTCACTATCAAAACTACTTCCCAAAAATAGTTTCCAGCATTAGCATTTATATCTATTATGGAAATCTCAAAAATAATATTCTTCATCATAAAAACAGATGTCAGCAAACGTTTTTCCAACTTTTACAACGTAATCTATATTGTGGTGCTCTTCTTGGGGGAGTTACTATCGCCTCCAAGGATAGGTCAACACACATATAATGAATCCTGTGTGGAGTACAAATAGCCCCACGTTACTAGCCAAATTGTGTGGTGCTGTATTTCAAATGCCCCACGTTTCGTTGGCAAATTGTGTTGTGCTGCAAATATATAGCTCCACATATAACGAATCTTGCACTGAGTCACCAGTTTTGAGGTTAGAAATTTCAAAATGCGTGCGTGGACGCCAAGTGAACACCAGACTGATTGAGTCGCTACAAGATTCGATACAATCGTCTGAATCGCGGGAGGCATAAACACTCGCTCACCCTTGATTCTTCTTATGACTGATTGTGTAATGATAAGATTTTCAGAGGTAGTGTAGCGGTCGCTAAACACTGAAAACAGATGTCTTAAAACTATTACCTGTGATGAAACAACATATAAAATCATACAGGTCGAGCAAAAAATCCTGATGTAGATAATTTACGGGACTGCATCTCTAATAAGTTCCGAAGGATTGAAATAGGGTACTAAGGACCAAAGATCGTTCGGAATATACTTCAAGAACAGAGTCTTGTCGAGCTTTATGCTCTATTGTGGGAAATTATATGATCTCCAGCTGCATCTGCCATACAGTCGAAAAATTTGCTCCCAAGCCGAAGTTGGTAACAGATAAAAGCTGATATATGAGCAGGTAAGGACAGAGAATAAGTAATCTCGATCTGACCCCACACACTACATCCACTTAGATCTGTTGCAATATCCAGGTTGAATCAATTATTTCAATGATCATACTTGATCGGTTCTTGATAATATAGAACGTGTCAGACACAATAATTGACAGGCTTAAGAAATAATCGAACTCAGAAGACGAATTGACAAAATGGAAATATAATATAATAAAATATATGATTTGACAGTGCAGATTCAGAGCTTGGATTACAGATTGAAAATAGTTTAACATTAACAAAATTATTAGAAATTTGCTTGTGCTCGCATGATACCATGCATGATCCAAAAAAAATTATAATTGATAAATTTAACAGTTTTTTGAAAAAATAGTGAAAACAAATTATAAAAGATTTAAAAAATTACTCGGGTCGTGGTTCTGGCAGCTGAGGATAGTTAATCAACTACAAGTTCTTATAAATTCTATATCAGATGGAATCTAGGATCATAATAATTATAAGCGCTTGTCGGCGTGGCCATTACTTTAACGAAGAAAATTTTATATTTTCTGCACTGTATTTTCTTTCGAAGCGAAGATTGGGGCCCCAAAAATATAAAACTCACGTATAATCCTCTTGGCGGTCGTGGTTCCTTTATATCAAATTTGGTATGATCGGTGGCTGGTCCAGGCTTCAGTCTTAGCACGTGTGGAATTTTAATTAAATATCTCCTTCACCAAATAAATTAGGGAATAATAAAATTTGAATTTCTAGAATTATCAATTGATGAAATGAATTTATAAAATAACTAGCCGTCAGGCTCGCTTCACTCGCCATATCCGTCTAGCCAGGGGGCTCCGCCCCCTGGACCCCCGACTGGATCGTCCAAGGAGAAGATCAGCAGGCTCGCTTCGCTCGCCTGCATTTTTCATATGAGCATTTTTATCATATGTTAGGACAATCCAGTCGGGGGTCCAGACTAAACGTCTGGCTAAACGGATATGGCGAGCTAAGCGAGCCTGACGGCTAGTAATATAATATTCCCAGGATTGAAGTAGCAGTGCCCAATCAATTTTTCCGCGATAAATGCATTCAAATCTTCAACTTGGTACCAACCTAACAAAGTCAACTCAACTTAATGCCAACCTGACAAAATTATTAATTTAGTTGCCAGTTAACAACTGTTTCGAAGTGGTACTCTATCTAGATTATAGTTCTATAGTAACATATGATATGGAAATTTCAATTATAATTAAGAGATTGGGAGAAGAAGAATATACATGCTGAAAGACGAACTTCAAACCCTTAAAAACAACCCTTAGAGTTAAAATATTGTCAAAAGATTTCTTAGTGCGCCTCTAAAGGGCCAACTTATCATACCTACCAAATTTGAACGTTTTTGGTCCGGTAGATTTTTAGTTCTGCGAGTGAGTGAGTGAGTGAGTGAGTGAGTGAGTGAGTGAGTGAGTCAAACTTGATCCAACAATTCTCACTTTCTTCTGGAATCTCTTTTAAAGAATGGTATGAAAAAAATGTAATAAATATAGAAGAATAGATTATCTCCCACCCCACCTGGATACCTCAACTTTGTATATTTAAAAAGGAATGTCCACAAGAGAGAAACTTGCACATGAGCTACATGGTAGAGTCAGACGTAATTTCCTCACACGTCGCACTGAAATAAAAGGTCTAACAGATTTATATCAAGCTGATATTGTTGACATGTCCAACTATAGCACATTAAATAAGAACTTTAGATACATACTAACTGTGATAAACTGTTTCAGTAAATTTGCATTTGCAATACCAATGAAAACTAAAACTGGAAATGAGGTGGCAGCAGCATTGAAACCAATACTCCAAAAACATAAGATTATCAATTTTCAAACTGATGCAGGTAAAGAGTTCTACAACACAACTGTTCAGAATCTCTTCAAAACATATAAGATCAACCATTACAGTACATATAGTGATAAGAAAGCTGCAATTTGTGAACGTTTCAACAGAACTCTTAAAGAGAATATGTTCCGTGAATTCACTATACAGGGTAATCATAAATGGTTGGAACTGTTACCAAAACTTATCTTAAAATATAACAACACCACACATCGTAGCATTAATATGAAACCAATTGATGTAAATAAAGAAAATGAAAAATATGTACTAATGAATTTAGATAAAAGTGCACAACGTAAAATTGGCAATCAAAGTAAACCAAAGTATAGAATTGGTGATAAGGTACGCATTAGTCGATACAAATCAATATTTGAGAAAGGTTATCTCCCAAACTGGACAAATGAGATTTTCACCATACAAAATGTTCTCCCCACTATACCCTTTACTTATAGATTAAAAGATATGAACAATGAAATTATTAAGGGTACATTCTATGAATATGAAATGAATAAAACAAAATATCCAGATATATTCCTCATTGAAAAAGTATTAAAGAAAAAGGGTAGTAAATTGTATGTTAAATGGCTTGGATTCGATAAATCTTATAATTCATGGGTTGAAGGTGATGATATAACGTAATATAATAAAAAATATGCTGAAATTGAAACAACATCAATCAAAACTACCTGTCATAAATTTTGATAAATTCCTTACTAAGAAGAATATCAATTATCACAGACACAGCGAACTTTTACCAAATTCCATAAGATGTATTGTTTGTGGTCCAAGTAATTCTGGGAAAACAAATACAGTATTCAATTTACTATTTGCACAGAATGGTGTCAAGTTTTCAAACTTATATGTATTCACCAAATCACATCAACAAGATAAATACCAACTTCTAAAGCAGATTATGATACAAATACCTGAAATTGACTTCAACATGTATCAAGATAATGATGAAATACCACACCCAAATGATGCACATCCAAATTCAGTTATGATTTTTGATGATATTTGTATGGAAAATCAACAGAATATCCGTAACTATTTCAGTATGGGTAGACATAATGATATTGATTGTTTCTACATTTCTCAAACTTATTCCAGTATACCCAAGCAGTTAATTCGTGATAACACAAACTTGATTGTTCTATTTAAACAAGATAATCGTAATTTAACACACATATATTTTGATCATATTTATCCTGATATGAATAAGAAAGAATTTGAAGAAATGTGTGCTCAAGCTTGGAAAAAAAATAATAACACATTTCTAGTTATAAACAAAGAGTGTACTAGAAGTAATGGTAGATATAGAATTGGTTTTGATAAATTTATACAGTAATATAAAAATGTATAGGAAAGATTTGAAAGAGTTGAGTGCACTCAAGAAAAATATTAAACAACTGCGTGATTCAATACTCCAAAAGCACCGTCAATTATCAGGTGATGTAGCAAGTGAGGAGGAAAACTTTCAAAAACAATTTAAACCTATTACAGAATCATTGAAACAATTGAAACAACCTTTTCTAGAAGCAACTATTAAAAAGGAAAAAGAAGAATTAAAACAAGAAAAAGAAGAAGAATTAGATGATGTAGAATTGGATGATGAAGAATTAGAAGATGAAGAAGAAAATAGAGTAGATGATGATAATGATGAAGAAGTATCAGTAGAAGAAGAATCAAATAAAGAACATGGTTTGAGAAATATATTTGATACAAGTCTCCAAAGACTAAAATCATCTGCACGTAGGCGCAGTGTATCTACTTATATAGACAATTTCATGAGATCAACAAAAAGAGGTAATATATATGGTGTTCACTTCAACCCCGATATTGATGAGTGGCAAATTGGTGATAAAGTAGTCAAATTTGAAAATAATGATATTATAATTGATAACCAACATTCATTTACTCTCACACATGGTCTATTGGAATTACTATTCAAAGCAGTACCAGATACATTTATTTATGGTAGGAAAGATTTAAAAACCTATAAACGAATACTTGAAATAACTAGAGTTCATCTTGATAGTTTGGGACGTGTTAAAAGGAATCATGGGTATAAATACACAAGTATAATTAAAAATTTATTTCCTCCAAAGTTATCTAAGAAGAAACCTATCTCTGGTAGAGGAGGAGGAATGCATGTGGAAGGAGTAGAAGAAGATATGCAAATTGAATTACCAAAGAAGAAAATGAAAAAGAATTATGTCTATTGGGATGATCCTAATGAATTATGTGAAAGATTAGAGTTGTTAGTAAATTCTAAACTAGCAGGACACACTGGACACAATTCTGAAATTGCATCTATTATTGAAGAGTTACGTGAAATTGGAATAATTATAGGTGGAAATTTAGTATTATAGAAAAAATATATAACTGTTCTTGTGCAATGTCTATTGATAAATTTGGTCGATATTTGCATGATAGTAATAATAATGATATTAATATTGAAATTAGAAATTTAATTCAGAATTTTATAAGGATTATACAATACATACCATTAGCTGCTCATAATATACCAGAAATCGATCTTAATAAGAATGATCAATATAAAGCAATGTCAGATCCACAATTATTATCAAAGTATAAAAAGTATTCTGCTGAAAGAGTACAACCCTGGTTCTTTAGAGCATGGTTTGATGAAAAATTCATATATAAACATGAAGTTTAATACTATATTAAAAACATGAGTATTGATAAATTTGGATGCCATTTGAGTAGAAAACAAACTAGAAATCAAGAGACTGAAGAATTAATTAATATATTACAAAATATAGTTAGTTTAGCAAAAAAAATTGATTCATATTATCTACCACAGAATGTTGATCTCAATGATAGGAGACAATGGAATAATTTAACTGATCCAAACTTACTCCAACAATTCCCACCCTCTTCTAAAAATAAATTCAAATTTTGGTATGAAAACAACATGTAAGAAAAATGTACTGTATGTGTGGGTGAGTACACCTAGAAAAAAATTGTAGGTTTGGTTAACCAGACCCAGTAATTTTTTACTATAATAAAAATAATAACTGGTATGGAGAGTTTTGAAAAGACACAAGCTTTTAATGGTAAATGTCTCCTATATAGATGGAAAAAAATAGATACTACAGATCCAGATACAATATTTCAAAAATTGAAACCAATTGTACTTGATATCTGTTTAAGAGAAGCTGAAAAATTCAACAATAATATAAAATGGTATGTTGCTCTCAAATTGAAGCTGAAGAAATTAGTTGGAGATTATGAAATGAATAGTTCACCAACCTTTCATGGAAGAGCACGAACAATTCTACAAATTCAAGATAATATAAATGAATTTAATAATCAATGGCTTGAGATTAAAGCTAATATGTGGAAGAAAATAGATAGATTTGTACAGCATGGAAGTGGATGGGTAATTGATTCGGTTGAATCTTTTGATTTGAATATTGTAGGATATTACCCCATTTAGGAGGATAGTTGATGAGAAAAAATATATATAATAAAAATGATAAAGAAGAAAAATATTGGTGTTGGAAAAAAAATATTATTGAAAAAGCTTAAGAAAAAATTAGGATCTGGTATAATTGGTAGTGTATTGAACAAAGCAATTGACTTCCTACCTGTTGAGCTCCATATCCCCGGCTACAATTTTTGCGGGCCCGGCACCAAACTTGAGAAAAGATTGAAAAGAGGAGATAAAGGAATAAATAAATTGGATGAAGCATGTCGAGCACATGATATTGCATACAATGACCCTAATCAGAATAGAATGGATGCTGATAGAAAGCTAGCTGCACTTGCTTGGGAGAGAGTGAAATCTCCTGATGCAGGTTTAGGTGAACGCTCTGCAGCATATCTTGTTACAAATCTATTGAATGCTAAAACTAAATTTGGTGGTGGACTATTCTTGAAGCCATACAAAGGTTGTGGAATTAAGAAATTAAAGAGAAAAAATAATAGAAAAAGAAGTGAAGAAATAGGAAAAACATTAAGGAAAATCTTAAAAAAAAACACCATTCTCGAATATTGAAATCATAAACTATGCAAAGAAACTTAATATACCCCTTCGTGGTGTCTATATGAGAGATAATCTACCAGAAACACCATACAAAGATTTAGAAATTGGTGTAATAAATTTAGATGGAGAAAGTGGGATTGGGAGTCATTGGACTTGTTATATCAAACATAAAAATGTTTGTGAGTATTTTGATAGTTTTGGAAATTTATCACCACCACTAGAATTAATAGATTATATGAAAGGTGTGAGAATATGTTACAACTATAAGAAATATCAAGAAATGAATAATAACTCAATAGTATGTGGTCACTTATGTCTATTATGGCTTTATAAAAAATATATCATAAATAATCATGTTTACACTAACAGCAAATCAGAACCCATTGGTTTGTGAAATTTTTCCACCAGTTGATTTAGATGATTCCAGCAACTATGAAGTAGGACTAGTGAATTTATACACATACAATACAATTCCAAATATTGAAACCAATATTAATGATAAATTTATTTATAATAAACAACAGGTACAAATACCTGAGGGATCATATGAATTGGAAGATATTCTAACTTATATAAGAGATAAACTCAATCTTACAAGCAATCAATTGAAAATTGAAGCAAATAATAATACATTACAATGTGAGTTGTATGCAGACAAAGAAATTGATCTCAGTATGACTGATAGTATTGGTCCAATTCTTGGTTTTCAACACACAAAGTTATCAGCAAATGAATGGCATATATCTACAAAACCAGTTCATATTATGCGTATAAATAGTATTCGTGTTGAATGTAATATTGTTCAAGGATCCTATAATAATGGGAATGAGGGACATACATTATATGAATTTTATACAACTGTTCCGCCTGGTTTTAAAATAATAGTATCACCCACAACAGTAGTTTATCTTCCAATAAATACAAATAGATTAAGTGTTATAAGTATCAAACTGGTAGATCAAGATGGTGAATTGATAAATTTTCGAGGAGAGGTAATAACAGTACGTTTACATATTAAAAAAACACAATAGTATAAAAAAGAATGCTTATATTTTCAAATATTTTGTCACAATACAATAATGATGATAGAGGTGTAGGAAGTAGAGAACTTTCACAAAGAAATATGAAATTATTACAAAGATTAGGATTTATTGTATATAATAAAAATAGAGGTAAAAATTATAATCATGAATCAAAAAAGTATAATAAATCATATTAACAGTAGTAGTAGTATATTCAATGTTAGTGATAAAGTGAAATTTGATGAAAGTGTAACTAAACTTGAATATCATAGTCACACCCCATATGCATCTCAAACATATAATTATAATGATGAAATTCGTATCAGTGTCAATCAACAAGATATTTACACGCTACCAAGTAAAAGTTTCCTCCTAATTGAAGGTAATATTGATGTTAAGAAAGCAGATGATACAAAAACAGACTATTCACTAATAAACAATGGTGTAGCACATTTATTTGATGAAATTAGATATGAACTGGGTGGGGTTGAAGTTGATCGTACACGTAATGTAGGAATTACAACCACAATGAAAAATCTTCTATCTCAATCTGCACTCAATGAAAAAGTAATGGAAAATGCTGGATGGAAATTAGAAGGATGGAAAAATTTAGAAAAATTCAGTTTTTGTATACCATTAGAAATGTGGTTGGGTATAATGGAAGATTATAAAAAAGTTATATTGAATGTTCGGCAGGAGTTAGTTCTTCTAAGATCATCATCAGATAAAAACAGTATTCAATCAACAACAGCAGGTAAAGTAAAAATTGATATAACAAAGATACAATGGCGTGTACCCTATATACATGTTTCAGACTCAATTCGCATTGATTTATTAAATCTATCTCACAATGATAAGGGTATTGTCATACCATTCAGATCATGGCAGCTTCATGAATTTCCATCATTACCTGAAGCCACCACACAACAATGGACAGTGAAAACAGCATCACAAATGGAAAAGCCTAGATTCATTATTCTTGGATTTCAAAGAGATAAGAAAAATAGTATAGCTGAAAATATGTCAAACTTTGATTTTTGTAAACTCAACAATATTCGCTTGTATTTGAATGCACAATACTTCCCCTATGATAGTATAATGGGTAATAAACACTTGTTGTATCATATGTTTTCGGATTTTCAACATTCATACTATCCTCATAGACAACATGATAGCTATACATCAATAGACTATGATACATTTGATAAATACACACCATTAATTGTTATAGACTGCAGCAGACAAAATGAATTATTAAAATCTGGAGCAATAGATGTGAAATTAACATTTGATTCAACAGAAAATTTCAAACCAAAAACAACCGCCTATTGCCTAATTCTCTATGATAATATCTATGAATACACACCATTGAGTGGCATGGTTAGGAAAGTAATGTAAAGTTAAAATTCTAGATAGAGATTAGAATAAATCTCAATAATAAAATTATCTACTCTTAAAATCATTATAGAATATATTTCAGTATTCCATATATGTACACAAATACAAACTATACAACTATAATAAATTCATTGATTCTAATTATTAGATTATTCAAGAAAAAAATCATACAATGTTTTTATAACTCTTGATATTATAAACAAGCTCAAATTTAATAATATATACAAATTATACAACAATATTCACTGATAAAAATCAAAAGTTGAAGTAAAAAAATCTTATATTCTAAAATAGCAAAGAATCTTAGAGCTAAAAAAAATTGTATTAATATAGAATCTAGAAAATCATTTTTTTTTCATATATACTTTCTCAATGATCATCATCAACATGTTTCCTCTTCCTACTCTCTATATCTTTATGTCCAAAAGCCAAGGTACTTATCCCATCATTTTCCAAAAATCTTTTATTATCATGTTGTGATAAAGCTAACTTCTCTCTTTTCACAGTAGTTACTGTGTGAAGATTACTTTCAATTGAATAAAACTTTACAACTTTTGTCTTTCCCTGAAATAAGCAATCTTTATATAATTTGAAACTTAATTGCTTTTCCTGAGCACTTTTTGTTATACCCTTCGCTACCTTCTTTTCTTCTGTATTATCGGATAATATGAATGAATACATTTTCGGTTTCAAACCTACAAATTCAGATATTATTTGGCCTCCTAGTTCATCTTTAAATTTCCCTATAATTTTATTATTTTTATCACTATAACACATATGATTTCTTTCATAGTTTGATGTGTCAAATATATCTCCATGTATCTTAATCTTTTCATAAATGTCATCACACTCTATTGAATACATGAAACTATCTGTATCCGACATTAAAACTTTAGATTGGTTTGGAAATATTTTTTTAATATAGTTATAATGGAAATCAAACATGACTGCTTTACTTTCCTCTAGAATTACCATTCCAACATAAATTGGTTTATTTAACACTATCTCAACTTTATTTAAGGTTACTCCAACAACATTTTCTCCAAATAAATGCCAGTTTTTGGTTCTTGGTTTTGAAATGAGTTTATGTAGTCTTTTTTCATTAGTTACAATTTCAAAATCAGAATGTTTTTTCACATTCATTAAAGTTCGTCCATATATACTATTATTCATTAGTTTATAAAGATTGCGTTCAAAGTCATTGCATGCATTTCTTCTTAATTGAGTATTTAAGTTTATAAATGGTTCCAACCATTTGGATTGTAGAAATTTAATCCCTCTATGAATTTTCTTGAGCTTCATGCCAAGTCTTAGGTATAGTTTCAAATTATTAATATGTATTATATATTTCTCTTTATCTTCCAAAGTAGTCAACAACTTTTCAGTTTTTCCATTTGGTGGTTTTTCTTTCACTGGTGCTAAAGGATAGTCATTATGACTGTTATGAAGATGTCTTGGGTATTCAAGATCCACTTCCAATACATATCCTACATTACTTTGATCTTGTTCTACATTGAATTCTTGAATATCTGCTTCTGTCATCCATTCAAAATTTGAATGTGGTAGATTACAACTCATTCCCACGGCATAAAGATTATTACAGTCCCAATAGATAATATATGTTTCTGGCTCATTTATCTTGAAATCATTCATATACCTATTATTGGCTTTTGCATAGCGGTGTGGAATAATACTAATTCCGCCCCTAATTCCTTTTTCAAAGAATAAATACTGATCAGGATCAGAAATTAATTGCAACTCTACTTTTGTGTATTTCAACATAGCAGACCAGGAAAAGTGAGGGAGAGAGTAGCAATGTGCTACATCCATGTTGTATGTATTCATGAACGTTTTCCTAAAGTTTTCAAAAACATCAGCAAGGAGAAGAATATCTATTTTCAAATAAAAATCATGGAATTGTGCAAGATTCTCTATTTTGAAAACTTCCCATACTGTTTTTGCATGCTCATACTCTTCTACAGTTGCATTTTTGTCACCTATAGAACTATAGAACTTATCAATAGTTGGCAATTCAGTTTCAGTGAATTTTTGAAAATTGTTCATATATTCATATGGATACAATTGTTTTTTTCTTAGTAGATCAATTTTATTTGGAGGGTAATGTTGTTGAAGTAGCTTGAACTCAGGATTTATAGCAACTAATTTATCAAGAGAAGAATGTAGAAAATTCAATGAGTCTATAAATCTTAATGTGTTATTCAATGTCATTGTCATTATTTTCTCACTACTTTTTGCAATAGTGCTAATTTTTTTTCTATAATTTCCAAGAGATTTCAGAATGAAATGCATATCATATCCAGTTAGATTGTGGAAAATTACTGGTATGAATTTTACTTTTTTCGTATTTAAATTACAAGTATTATGTGCAGCACCAATAAACTTTCCTGTTGAGTGAGAGTGATGTCTGACCCTATCAATGAAATCTATGGGTTTTGTACATAAACAACAAGATTTTTGTTGTAAATATGTCTTTTCATCTTCTGTAGTGAAATTCATATCAATAATAGTTTGCAATTTCTTTTTCAATATAACACTATGTGTTTCTAATTCATCTATGAAATTATCAATCAATTTCTCAGATTCCTCCAAGCTATTGGCCCTAACAATTTTTGGACCATAATATATCTCCCCCTCTTCATCTATTATCAAATAACCATAACCACAAGGTTTGTGAATATTATCAATAATCATACATTCAAAATCTGCATATATAATGTATGGAACTTTGAGAGTGTAACTATAATTCGAGAATTTCAATATCTCCCCCTCTTGTGGCATTCTAACTCTTTGACATTTATTCAATGAACATAATTCTAGATGTTTTTCTAAATTAGCAAGAGCATTTGTCTTTGTGAATCTATGTAAACAATAGGGACATATCTCGACTTTTCCATGATGTTCTGTTTGATCAGACAACAATCTTGATAAATTCTTCACTAGAATATAATGTTGTTTTTTTAGGAAAAGAAGAGTTATTGTATGCTTCCTTCCCCTATTCTTAGATGTAAATATGGGATATATAATATCCTTCTCATCCTCATAACTCAACACATTAATACAAATATCTTCATTGAAACTCTCAAATTTTGGAATTTTTTCTATTTTTACAGGGAATTCCAAATCCCCAACATTAACTAAATGTGAGTATTTTTGTAGGTCTGTTACTCTATTGTGTTTTTGATCTTCATTGAAGAATGATAGTACTGACCATAAGAATGATTTCTGATCCTCATTTTTTATATTAATAGTTGATTTCTTATTAGCAAGTTTTTTGGGGGTTGGAATGTACGAACTAGCTGCATTTGCAAGAGTGAGTCTTGAAAGATTCCTTATATAAATGAAATGTTTATCCTGTAGCAAGATTAAATTTATTTTATGCAATCTACTTTGATATTTAGATACATAGAGTGGGGAGATAGTGTCACTCTCTTCTACATAATTATAAATATTTATACAAATATCTTCATTGAAACTCTCAAATTTTTGTATGTCTTCTATTTTTACAGGGAATTCCAAATCCCCAACATTAACTAAATGTGAGTATTTTTGTAGGTCTGTTACTCTATTGTGTTTTTGATCTTCATTGAAGAATGATAGTACTGACCATAAGAATGATTTCTGATCTTCATTTTTTATATTAATAGTTGATTTCTTATTAGCAAGTTTTTTGGGGGTTGGAATGTATGAACTAGCTGCATTTGCAAGAGTGAGTCTTGAAAGATTCCTTATATAAATGAAATGTTTATCCTCTAGCAAGATTAATTTATTTTATGCAATCTACTTTGATATTTAGATACATGGAGTGGGGAGATAGTGTCACACTCTTCTATATAATCATAGACATTTATACAAATATCTACATTCAAACTCTCAAATTTTGGAATGTCTTCTATTTTTAGAGGGAATTCCAAATCCCCAACATTAACTAAATGTGAGTATTTTTGTAAATCTCTTACTCTATTGTGTTTTTGGTCTTGATTGAAGTAAGCTAGTACTGACCATAAGAAGCACCTTTGATCCTCATTTTTTATATTAATAGTTGATTTCTTATTATCAAGCTTTTTGGGAGTTGGCACATATGTTCCTGAATATATTGGTTTGTAGCAAACAATATTCAAATCAAAACATTCAATTGAATTAATCACCCAACCACTACCATATTGTATGAATTTATCTATTTTATTCCATATAATACCTTCTGCTTCATCCCATTGAACACTAAACTCATTTATGTTATCTTGAATTTGTAGAATTGTTCGTGCTATCCCATGAAATGTTGGTGTAGTATCCATTTCATGATCTGCAACTAATTTCTTTAGCTTTAATTTGAGAGCAACATACCATTTTATATTATAATTAAATTTTTCAGCTTCTCTTAAACATATATCAAGTACAATTGGTTTCAAGTTTTGAAATATCAATATAGGATCAATAATTTCAAACTTATCCCATCTAAAACGCAAACAGTTTCCATTTATACCTCTCTCTGTAATGGGCCTATACATTTTTGTATGTTTTTTTAATATACATAAAAACTAAACTAAACTTAATATCAATTAGTCTTATTGAAATACCTTTCTACCATGATATGATGATGTATGGAGATGAGTGTGGTATTCCAAGAATTTTTGTCTTGGTGATATCCTGGTAGTGAATGATAATCTCCTGGCCTCCTAAAATCAATAAAAAATTCTATGTTCTTTCAAAAGTTTCAATTATGAATGAATAGTAGGAGTGAGTGAGAGGGAGTAGGTAGAAGAGAGCATAATAGTAGGAGTGAGTGAGAGGTAGTAAGTAGAAGAGAGTATGATAGTAGGAGTGAGTGAGAGGTAGTAAGTAGAAGAGAGCATAATAGTAGTAGTGAGTGAGAGGTAGTAAGTAGAAGAGAGCATAATAGTAGTAGTGAGTGAGAGGTAGTAAGTAGAAGAGAGCATAATAGTAGGAGTGAGTGAGAGGGAGTAGGTAGAAGAGAGCATAATAGTAGTAGTGAGTGAGAGGTAGTAAGTAGAAGAGAGCATAATAGTAGTAGTGAGTGAGACGGATGCTTTTTGGTTGAGAAACTGAAAGCTGTTTGACTTGTGCACAAGCACCGCCCGCCCGCACCCTCTAACCTCTCAGCTTCAATCTGGAATTCCTCTCTTTATCAAGTTGCACTGTGCATGCCAACCGGTTTCAGGTGTGTGAAAGAGAGCGATAGTAGGAGTGAGTGAGAGGGATGCTTTTTGGTTGAAGGTTGTGTCATGCAATCTACTTTGATATTTAGATACATAGATTGGGGAGATAGTGTCACACTCTTCTATATAATCATAGACATTTATACAAATATCTACATTCAAACTCTCAAATTTTGGAATGTCTTCTATTTTTAGAGGGAATTCCAAATCCCCAACATTAACTAAATGTGAGTATTTTTGTAAATCTCTTACTCTATTGTGTTTTTGGTCTTGATTGAAGTAAGCTAGTACTGACCATAAGAAGCACCTTTGATCCTCATTTTTTATATTAATAGTTGATTTCTTATTATCAAGCTTTTTGGGAGTTGGCACATATGTTCCTGAATATATTGGTTTGTAGCAAACAATATTCAAATCGAAACATTCAATTGAATTAATCACCCAACCACTACCATATTGTATGAATTTATCTATTTTATTCCATATAATACCTTCTGCTTCATCCCATTGAACACTAAACTCATTTATGTTATCTTGAATTTGTAGAATTGTTCGTGCTATCCCATGAAATGTTGGTGTAGTATCCATTTCATGATCTGCAACTAATTTCTTTAGCTTTAATTTGAGAGCAACATACCATTTTATATTATAATTAAATTTTTCAGCTTCTCTTAAACATATATCAAGTACAATTGGTTTCAAGTTTTGAAATATCAATATAGGATCAATAATTTCAAACTTATCCCATCTAAAACGCAAACAGTTTCCATTTATACCTCTCTCTGTAATGGGCCTATACATTTTTGTATGTTTTTTTAATATACATAAAAACTAAACTAAACTTAATATCAATTAGTCTTATTGAAATACCTTTCTACCATGGTATGGAGATGAGTGTGGTATTCCAAGAATTTTTGTCTTGGTGATATCCTGGTAGTGGAGGATTGAACTGGCCTCCTAAAATCAATAAAAAATTCTATGTTCTTTCAAAAGTTTCAATTATGAATGAATAGTAGGAGTGAGTGAGAGGGAGTAGGTAGAAGAGAGCATAATAGTAGGAGTGAGTGAGAGGTAGTAAGTAGAAGAGAGTATGATAGTAGGAGTGAGTGAGAGAGAGTAAGTAGAAGAGAGCATAATAGTAGTAGTGAGTGAGAGGTAGTAAGTAGAAGAGAGCATAATAGTAGTAGTGAGTGAGAGGTAGTAAGTAGAAGAGAGTATGATAGTAGGAGTGAGTGAGAGAGAGTAAGTAGAAGAGAGCATAATAGTAGTAGTGAGTGAGACGGATGCTTTTTGGTTGAGAAACTGAAAGCTGTTTGACTTGTGCACAAGCACCGCCCGCCCGCACCCTCTAACCTTTCAGCTTCAATCTGGAATTCCTCTCTTTATCAAGTTGCACTGTGCATGCCAACCGGTTTCAGGTGTGTGAAAGAGAGTGATAGTAGGAGTGAGTGAGAGGGATGCTTTTTGGTTGAAGGTTGTGTCACTCAACTCTTGTGGCTATGTGTATGATAGAAAGAGAGCAAGAGTATGAACTAAAACTATAGTATCATAAAACTGTAATAGAAAAGTAGTCTACTCACAATTATTATTGAACTCCTCCATTTTCATGTCCTGGTTCAGAATAGCTTCCCATTAGGGTGACTTCTCTCCATTTTGTTTTCTTTAACTACAGGTTCCTGAAAAGATGAAAGTGAACTTAATCAATAATCCATCTTCTATACCTAATATTTTAAGAATATGTGCTAGAATTCCTTAATTTATTCAAATCAAATCATATTCAAAATTAATAACCTTAGTTGCTTGAAGCAGTCTTGCAGACAATGGAATTAAACTCATAATCAAGTATACATGGTTCCCAAGAAGATGAAAGTGAACTTAATCAATAATCCATTTTCTATACCTAATATTTTAAGAATATGTGCCAGAGTTCCTCAATTTATTCAGAATCATAATCAAGAATTAATAACCTTAGTTGCTTGAAGCAGCCTTGCAGACAATGAAATTAAACTCATAATGAAGGTTCTAACCTTATTCATAAGCTCAGTAGCATAAAGTCTCATACTACCTAATAAAATTAACTCATGATCAAAATTCTACTTATAATATTAATTAAGGTTGAGAGACATTGCCTAATGAACTCACAATAAAATTCCACATTCCATTTTAAGAATATGTGCCAGAGTTCCTTAATTTATTCAGAATCATAATCAAGAATTAATAACCTTAGTTGCTTGAAGCAGCCTTGCAGACAATGAAATTAAACTCATAATGAAGGTTCTAACCTTATTCATAAGCTCAGTAGCATAAAGTCTCATACTACCTAATAAAATTAACTCATGATCAAAATTCTACTTATAATATTAATTAAGGTTGAGAGACATTGCCTAATGAACTCACAATAAAATCTCTAAAAAACAATCAAAATTATAACCAATCTTCATTAACTCATCCTACCTTCTGTGACAGAAACAATAAACTTTGAAATGAATCTTGTACAGTACATGTAAATTTGAGTTTGATTTATGCCAATCACAGTAGAGATAGGGAAGAAACAGAGAGAGTGAGTAAGAAGGGGGACTGCTACACTCATAAAAATTACTACCACATTAGAATAGAATATAAACTCAAGAAATTATAATAGATAACACTCACCTCCATGTTTTCCAACTTGGAAGGTAGAAGAATATGCACAGATGTTTTCTGTATAAGTAGGCTACACCTCCAACTGCTTCCTTGAATACAGAGTGTATAACTCCAGACTAGAAATCAGCTTTTATAGTCTGGAACTGGAAGCTGTTTACTTCACTCACATTGGAGAAACTGAAAGCTGTTTGAGCCACTTTCACTTTACTCTGAAGAAACTGTTGTGGAGGCCAAACAACTTTCTGTCTCAACACAAAAATGTCTAGCCTACAGCAAAGAGTGAAATTATCCTTATTTTTTGTTCAATCTTGACAAATGAGGTGTCAATGGATTCGTTATTAGATTTACTGGAAAAAGTTATTCTTGTAATTTTTTTGTAAAATTAATGGTTTCTTAGTTATTCAAGAAATAAAAAACAGCTGGATCTATGAGATCCTTATTTTTTGTTCAATCTTGACAAATGGGGTGTCAATGGATTTGTTATTAGATTTACTGGAAAAAGTTACTCTTGTGGATTTTTTGTAAAATTAACGGTTTCTTAGTTATTCAAGAAATAAAAAACAGCTGGATCTATGAGATCCTTATTTTTTGTTCAATCTTGACAAATGGGGTGTCAATGGATTTGTTATTAGATTTACTGGAAAAAGTTACTCTTGTGGATTTTTTGTAAAATTAACGGTTTCTTAGTTATTCAAGAAATAAAAAAACTGGATCTATGAGATCCTTATTTTCTGTTCAATCTTGACAAATGGGGTGTCAATGGATTTGTTATTAGATTTACTGGAAAAAGTTACTCTTGTAGATTTTTTGTAAAATTAACGGTTTCCTAGTTATTCAAGAAATAAAAAAACTGGATCTAGTTTTTCCATGAGATCCTTATTTTCTGTTCAATCTTGACAAATGGGGTGTCAATGGATTTGTTATTAGATTTACTGGAAAAAGTTACTCTTGTAGATTTTTTGTAAAATTAACGGTTTCTTAGTTATTCAAGAAATAAAAAAACTGGATCTAGTTTTCCCATGAGATCCTTATTTTCTGTTCAATCTTGACAAATGGGGTGTCAATGGATTCGTTATTAGATTTACTGGAAAAAGTTACTCTTGTAGATTTTTTGTAAAATTAACGGTTTCTTAGTTATTCAAGAAATAAAAAAAAGCTGGATCTAGTTTTTTTTTCCAAAAAAGTGGGAAATCTTCATTTGAGGTTTATTGTGAGATTAGGGGTATGGCTAGGTTAGGTTAGATCGGATTACATTGGGTTGGGCAAGGTTAGAACCAAGAATCAGATTTGGGGCAGATTTGGGGGCAGCTTTGGGGCAGGTTTGAGCCAGGTTTGAGCCAGCTTTGGGGCAGTATTCTCACTTTACCCCTACTACAGTTCCTCTATACAGTGTACATGCACTAGCATATAATTATGATAAGGCAAGTTTTCTGTCTGATAACAGATTAACATATGATGCTTTCAAACGATCATCCCTTTTGATGCTATTCCTATAACATATGATTGGCTTAGACTTGCCAAAGAGATTCATTCACCATGTGACTCAGTTGAATCAATAATTTATAATTCAATATTTCTATAAGTTACAACTCTTATTATATTCGAAACTGTTATAATTAATTTTTGCTGCTCTTATCAGTAATACAATATTCATGCTATGACCTAGTTCGTTATAATAACATTTGACATCATAATGTAATTTTGTGAGTAATAAATAAATTCTAACATAATTCATGCTATGACCTAGTTCGTTATAATAACATTTGACATCATAATGTAATTTTGTGAGTAATAAATAAATTCTAACAATAATACATACATTTTATTTTTCTATTTGAAATTCTTTGTCCTTTTCGAATAGTTCTTAATTTTAGAAATAATATTATAGCTTGCATGAAAACCTGGCATGACATTTATAATATACTAGCAAGAACCCGTGCTTTGCAAGGATCTATTTTAAAACTTGACAAAACTTGAGTAATAAATAAATTCTAACAATAATACATACATTTTATTTTTCTATTTGAAATTCTTTGTCCTTTTCGAATAGTTCTTAATTTTAGAAATAATATTATAGCTTGCATGAAAACCTGGCATGACATTTATAATATACTAGCAAGAACCCGTGCTTCGCAAGGATCTATTTTAAAACTTGACAAAACTTGAGTAATAAATAAATTCTAACAATAATACATACATTTTATTTTTCTATTTGAAATTCTTTGTCCTTTTCGAATAGTTCTTAATTTTAGAAATAATATTATAGCTTGCATGAAAACCTGGCATGACATTTATAATATACTAGCAAGAACCCGTGCTTCGCAAGGATCTATTTTAAAACTTGACAAAATGAAAACTTGACGTAATGAAATTTTGAAGAATTGAGAATAGGCCTATAACCATCCTTGGTTAATTAAGAATCTATAATCACTTTATATAATTATAATAGATATAGTTAACGACTGCAAGAGATAGGACTGTGGAACAGAATAGTGGTGAAACTATGATAGCGCCAGAAGTGTCTCAAACACAATAGTAGGTACTACATGAACTTTTTGAAAGTGATTTGAAAAAATGTTAAAACAACAGAACTGAATCCTTATCATTCTACCTTCATTTAGAGAGGCTTTTGTTTGAGCCGAATGGAAATCTATTTATAAGAAAAATGAATGTCTGTTTGTGTGTTTGTGTGTTTGTTTGTATGTTTGTTTGTTCCCTGTAGACTTGAATATACACTATAGACTACTTGACATAACAGCATGAAACTTTGAGAATATGTTGTGTGAATATTGGGGATGGTTTCTGAACAGAAATTTTAATAGGAGGCTAATAATAATTATTCATTAATCCATTTTACAGACATATGTTTTCGAAATTTTCGGCCGAGTGGCTACTGAAGAACAAAAAGATGATCATGATTCAAGATCATATTGTGATAATATGATTTAGCATCCAAAGTTACCAGCTGTAATAAACATATCACCCTGTGATAAATTATTTTGTACTGGTATTAAAACGGTAGTTTGGAGTTGAAGTGTAGTTGATTGGTACCAGAAGACCTATACAAATAATTATCACTCCCCTATCATTGAGAAACTGGAAAATGTTGAGAAAATTATTAACCTAATGAAAGAGAGTATATATATATATATATATATATATATATATATATATATATATATATATATATATATATATATATATATATATATATATATATATATATATATATATATATATATATATATATATATATATATATATATATATATATATATATATATATATATATATATATATATATATATATATATATATATATATATATATATATATATATATATATATATATATATATATATATATATATATATATATATATATATATATATATATATATATATATATATATATATATATATATATATATATATATATATATATATATATATATATATATATATATATATATATATATATATATATATATATATATATATATATATATATATATATATATATATATATATATATATATATATATATATATATATATATATATATATATATATATATATATATATATATATATATATATATATATATATATATATATATATATATATATATATATATATATATATATATATATATATATATATATATATATATATATATATATATATATATATATATATATATATATATATATATATATATATATATATATATATATATATATATATATATATATATATATATATATATATATATATATATATATATATATATATATATATATATATATATATATATATATATATATATATATATATATATATATATATATATATATATATATATATATATATATATATATATATATATATATATATATATATATATATATATATATATATATATATATATATATATATATATATATATATATATATATATATATATATATATATATATATATATATATATATATATATATATATATATATATATATATATATATATATATATATATATATATATATATATATATATATATATATATATATATATATATATATATATATATATATATATATATATATATATATATATATATATATATATATATATATATATATATATATATATATATATATATATATATATATATATATATATATATATATATATATATATATATATATATATATATATATATATATATATATATATATATATATATATATATATATATATATATATATATATATATATATATATATATATATATATATATATATATATATATATATATATATATATATATATATTGTATAGTATATAAGTATAGTATTCATATTGAATTCATTAATTACTGAAGAATGAAAGAATAATTTACAATTTTTTGAATTCAGCTTAGCTTATAATATATAAAGAGACGGTACTGATTGGGACACCTGGTTTCCTTATGCCCTGATAGCATACAGATCCACTCCTCATGCATCTATCGGTTATTCTCCTCATTTCATGCTATATGGACGAGAAATAGTGCTTCCAAGATCGTGTGTCATACCAGATGAGGTTCGCGGAAAAACTACTGAGTTTCATCTGAAAGAGTTGAAGGAAAGATTCTCAGAAGCATACAAAATAGCAAATGAACGATCTATACAAGCGGCACAAAAACGAATGACGCAAGCCAATCTCAGTAGAAAACTTCGGAGTTTTGAGGAAGGAGATTTAGTGTATCTGTTAGAGCCAGCTGTTAAACCAGGAAACTCAGCGAAATTCCACCTTCCTTGGGAGGGACCCTATGTTGTTAGTAAGAAGCTATCCGATGTAAATTATATGATAAATTTATCGGATGGAAGAAGAGTAATAGTACATATTAATAGGATGAAACCATGTTATAAGAAAATGGAGGTTTTTGAACAAGAAAATGAACCGTTTTCAGATAAAGACATAGCTGGGAATGATGAGGATCTCGATCATAGGAGGAATGAGGAGTTCATCGATTATCGTGCACCCAAGGATGAGGATGACGAACTTGTTGAAGCCGAAGAGATTGAACGAGAAGAGGTGGTAGAAAATATTGAAGAAAATGTCGAGGAGGAAGAAGAAGAAAATCTCCCTAGCCCCGTGTTGGATGAGAGAGAAGACCCACTCTACCCTCCAGGTAGAAGTAGAATAGTTGAACGATCACCTTATTTCACTAGAAGTCAAGCTGGGAGTAATGCTTTCGATGGACGTAGAAATTTGCATTAGAAGTTCAAACTAATTATGTTATGACAGCTTGATAATTATTGGACAGTTGGATCAAGTAGACTGTTCTTATTATTGAGGAGTCAGGATAATTAGTAAACAAACAAATGCCCCGAGTAAGGCGTTAAACTGCTCATCATCATAATGAAATAGATTTCAGAAATGAACTATTGATTTGAATTGATAAACCCTGAGTGGAAATTGTCTGCAGCGAGACTCTAAACTGCTTTATTTTAAGAATTCAGCTAGCTGAATGTGAAGAAAAGTGAAATGGAGAAAGAGTGATGAAATAACCTTCAGGTATTGGCCAGATGATGAATTAGAATAGAATTATGTAGTTATATTATATTAGATGAATGAAAAGATTTTCGACAAGGACGAAAGATCAGCCTTCAAAAAAAAGATAGAGAGAGAAGTATAACGTTGCTACTGGCCGTGAGACAATGCAATCCTTCGTCATCAGAAAGACATCTACGACGAACCTATAGGATTAGTGACGATGGACTATAGATATACAGTAAGTTGTGTGGAAGGACCTACGACAACATATGGACGAAGAAGAAGAAGAAGAAGAAGAAGAAGAAGAAGAAGAAAATAACACAAACAGCAGAAGCCTTGTTTGTAAACAAAGTTGACCCGGTGAGGGAGATGAATGATCTACTGTTTACGTTATTGTTATGATGAAGATGAGGAACAGATGTTAAAAAGCAGACGTGTATAAAAATTAGACTATTGTTATTGTAAACTATTATGAATGGATTAAAGTATAGGAATGAATTATGAAGACAAGGATATTCTGATACTATTGTTTGGTATTATAGGAAGGAAACTATTTTGATGTTATTTACTTGATTGAATGGAATTTTTATTATAGATGATAGTTAATAGATAATTATGTGTTCTTATTGTTGATTAGGTGCAGAAGTACTTGAGAGTAATTTTTATAGAACTTTAGTATTAGAGTTGGAAATGATATTGCTATTACATAAAGGTTGACTAGGACTTTGGAAATGAATTAGGCTATTAGTAATTATATAAATTTTGCTTTGAAATGATAATTATTCTAGGATTGAGTTTATATTTGAGCTTAATTGGATAAATGATTAGGTATAGATTTGTTAATGTTAGATCAGTAAAAATTGTGAAGGGCTCGGTCGGTTATCCTTTCCCGCAGAGAGCTAGAAACGAACAATTATCTGGGACTGGCACTTCCCGTATCTGTGTGATAACTGTGACTGTTGTGATAGAACTTTACTGACTGTTATACCAGACTTTTAGGTGAAGGTAAAAAGTGTTCCAGACCACTCACTACACTACCAGTGCGAGACTAAAGCAGCCATTCTTCAGTGCGTTATGAGCTGAGTCATCTTTTGCTACTCATCTTCCAGGATCGAAACCGCTACGCTACCTTCTCTTCACAGAGATGTGAGCCGGGGACAATCACTCTGTGCCCGATCAGCCACAGACATCGTGTCTCAGCTTTCTACTCTTCAGCGAACACCAGAGTTACAAGGAAACGACAACGAGCATATAAGAGCGATAACAAGGAGGCCAACTCTCCCCTGGACCGATCTGCCTGGATGAGATAGCTATCTCCAATCTCATGTATGCTGTGCAGCAGACTAAGAAGCTGCAACCGACGTCGGCCGAGGACAACACCATGAAGTTCATCTGTGGAGGACTGACACTCCTTTTTCTGGAGCTGTTGGGAGCCTACTGCTTGTACGAGAGGTGCTACTTCCAGGTGTGTGGTCGCACGCCAACTTCACTACCACGATGGAGGCGGGCGCTCTGTCCAGCACGCCCGGAACCGGCAACAGTACCTGTAGCAGACAAGCCGCTCAACTCAGCGCCCCCAACTGCGATTCCACCAGCAAGCAACTCCATCCCTTTGGTCGACACCGCTCAACCAGGGCATGACAGCAAAGTGTTATTGTGGCAAGTGTGAAGTGAAAAGCAATCGAAAGTATGAAGTGAGAAGCAATCGGGAGGGATAGTCACCCTTTTGCGAAGAAGGGGGTAGTGTGACATGGGTAGTATTTGATTACTTAGATTGATTTTTTTTCGTGTTTTAGATTTAAGATTTTTTTTCAGGAGAAAAGACTCTGATATTAGAATAATAATTCTGTAGTTGGACTTTAGTGAGAAAATATATAATTTAGTGAGTAAGTAGTATTTTTGCAGCGACAATAAGATTCTGCTAACTTATTTCTAAACGACTCTGGGAACCAGCAAATTCAGGAATATTTGCTAGTTCTCACGGATGAGGCGGTTCCACGAGGCAAGGACAAGGCGGATGTTTGGTAGCCTGTAGATATTTTCACAGAGGAATACTGCAGACCTGGCAAGTACCCGCTTGCCGAATCTCGTGAGAACCGACTCTTCCACTAGCAGCAGTTAGGCCTTCTGGCACACTGACGTGGAGAGGGGGAAGTTTTCCAGACGGAAAGCTTCCAGTCGTTAAAGAACCGAGGTATCGAGCGGATCAAAATCCAAACCGTATTGCAAAAAGTTAAGTTATTTTTCCGGCATTATGATATACATGAGTGTCCTGTGGTGTGGGATTACGGTGGGAGTGAAAGCTGTGGGTAAGTGCCAAAATTTCTAGCTCCTTATAAAACATTTTCACCCGGCCGAGACCCTAATTAATAAAATCATTGTTGTAGTAAATTTCTAGTTAGCATAATCGTATTGGAAGGTAGTTTTTGAAGTAATAATATTTGGATAAAATGTACTGCATATTTCATTCTTTAAATTTCAAGTAATTGTCATAGCCTGATAAATGAGAAATTCTTTAGGTAATACCATGTTGTTGTCTATCCAGTTCCCATAAATCCTTTGAAGTAGTAATAAGATATCTTCAACCCCCATCAAGGGCGGTTACAGCTCCATGACATTGAAAATGTAGTGGCATAGGTCATGAATCTTTGACAGGAGGTGTCTGTTTGCGGTTTCTATGGTAATGTGAAGTGTCAGTTGCTCGATTTTAACAACTAGTCGAGTTATGATGGTCTGGTCATATGATTGTGATAATTTGATGATTTTTTTGATTTATTGTTTCTATTTTGAGTTTTTTTGTTGAGGTTAACAATGGGATAATCTGATTATAAACTTAACAGCAGAGTATTGATGAGAGAGTTTCTTTAATTATTTTAGTCATTTTATCTTTGCCTGGAAGAAATTTCAGCAAATTATCTTACCAGTTGTGAGGTACCAGTAAAAGGTGCATATAATGGGTTTCTTCACTGCTGTTTCAAGAAAGTAACTGTCTGAGTTAATTTTGATTTTATTTTATCACTGTTTATTGATGTCTATTACTGGTTGTTTAGCTTCATATGAGACAGGGCCCGACTAGATGTGGAATCTGGCAGCCGGTTTTGCACAATTTCTAGTTGACTTTACAAATTTTTTTTTATGTCTTATGTTGCAAGATTTCACAAGTATTCCATCTTGTTTTCTGAAATATCTTGATTATTCCAAATTAGTTGATTATGTTCAGATTGATTTGTCTTAATTATAATTAGATTATAATGAAATTTGTGACTGGAACATTTAGTTATTTGAAAATTGTGAACTTGGTTATTTTGCTTGTTCCTTCTGATGTTTATGGCTGGTTCTTTGAAATTCATTGAGAATTTTTGTTGATTTCACATGATTGTAGTTCGAGTTTGATTAGTCAGAGATTCATTATTAGTATTTTATTTGAAATTTTGAGGTCGATAATTTCTTTTAGTTGTAATTGGTCTTATACAGAGTGTTACCGAGAGTATTGTCATGTTGTTTTCTGCCAATTTTTTTTTTTTACGACTCAACCCGGTGTTCCACACTCAAGAAGGGGGAGTATTGTAACAATTTCCATTGTTCCAATTGTGAACAATGGGGATTTTGTGAATTATCATGAGAAGTTAGCCTGTTATGAGAATGGATTTTGCTGTTTTGCTTTTCTACATTGTACTGTGTCGACTCTGTTAGTCTGTGCATAGAAGTTATAGTACCAAGAGAAACAACGATTTTCCTGGAGCATCAGCTTAGTTCATGACCGTTGCTTTTCTGCTTTGTGTAGTGTCGACTCTGTAAGTGTGTGCATAGAGGTTGTGGTACTGAGAAGAACAACGATTTTCCTGGAGCATCAGTCTGGTTCACGACCTTATAAGGCAAGGAATTTATAGCTGTCAAGGAAAAATATGGCTGTCACTTGGTGGGAGAATGTATCTTAAATTGTAGTTGTAACGTTTCTTTCTATTGGTGGAAATTTTTCTAGAAAATAGTGAATCCCAATCACAGTTAACATTGGTTAGGTTCCTATCTAGTAAGGCCGTTTACAGCTGTCCACGGCAAGAGGAGAAAAGCGAAGTGCATTCATTCAGCGTCTGTCCATTGCTGCTAACAGAACTGAAAATGTAATCTCTCAATAGGCTTTACTTGAACTTATGTAGTGATTTGATATTTATTATGGCTTTTGGCCGGGTTGAGTCTTTTTTTGGCTCTGCAACCATCTGTTGTAGTAGCATGATCAGTTCGCTTGCATTTTAGAAGTTTTTTCAAAAGTGAAGGAGAGAGAGAGTATCAGAAATTGTCACCTCACAATGGAGATTTTTTTCCCATAACCGCTACTAAAGGTACGTCATAGATTTATAATTCAATTAAGGAAATGATTATCGATGAAAGCTTCCATCAGAGTGTTAAATTTGTTGTGATAGATACATTTGAGTGTAATATGTAGAAATGTAGAGTACCTATTAGAAGTAATTGAAATTTTTTGATTTTAAATTATTTTTGAAGAGGAAGCTATTAACCTACATTTCAATTAATGTTGTTTAAATCCAAACTGACTGATGTTTATAGTATATTATTATGAGTTCTATCAGTATTTTGTGTTATAGATTTCATTTGTTTGTTGATTCTAATGAAGAGCTTTCTTGATCTCAAGGAAACACCTATCATGTAATTTATTTTTTTGAATCACACTATATATGTAATTTATGTAAGAGAACTGTTCAAAAATAGCTAACAACAATACTCGAAAGACCTTATTATGAATTAATTCAATCAACTTGTGATTTATGTAGGCCTATTATAGAATACTATGTACTCACTTCTTTGTATAAAGGGCATGACCCTAATTACAATGAATTCTTTTCTATTAAATCAAGATATTGAAGTAGGTAATGTCTATTTGTGTTTAAAAGTAATAAGTATTGATTTGAGTTTTATATAACCTGAAGTAGGTATAGATTTGTTAATGTTAGATCAGTGAAAATTGTGAAGGGCTCGGTCGGTTATCCTTTCCCGCAGAGAGCTAGAAACGAACAATTATCTGGGACTGGCACTTCCCGTATCTGTGTGATAACTGTGACTGTTGTGATAGAACTTTACTGACTGTTATACCAGACTTTTAGGTGAAGGTAAAAAGTGTTCCAGACCACTCACTACACTACCAGTGCGAGACTAAAGCAGCCATTCTTCAGTGCGTTATGAGCTGAGTCATCTTTTGCTACTCATCTTCCAGGATCGAAACCGCTACGCTACCTTCTCTTCACAGAGATGTGAGCCGGGGACAATCACTCTGTGCCCGATCAGCCACAGACATCGTGTCTCAGCTTTCTACTCTTCAGCGAACACCAGAGTTACAAGGAAACGACAACGAGCATATAAGAGCGATAACAAGGAGGCCAACTCTCCCCTGGACCGATCTGCCTGGATGAGATAGCTATCTCCAATCTCATGTATGCTGTGCAGCAGACTAAGAAGCTGCAACCGACGTCGGCCGAGGACAACACCATGAAGTTCATCTGTGGAGGACTGACACTCCTTTTTCTGGAGCTGTTGGGAGCCTACTGCTTGTACGAGAGGTGCTACTTCCAGGTGTGTGGTCGCACGCCAACTTCACTACCACGATGGAGGCGGGCGCTCTGTCCAGCACGCCCGGAACCGGCAACAGTACCTGTAGCAGACAAGCCGCTCAACTCAGCGCCCCCAACTGCGATTCCACCAGCAAGCAACTCCATCCCTTTGGTCGACACCGCTCAACCAGGGCATGACAGCAAAGTGTTATTGTGGCAAGTGTGAAGTGAAAAGCAATCGAAAGTATGAAGTGAGAAGCAATCGGGAGGGATAGTCACCCTTTTGCGAAGAAGGGGGTAGTGTGACATGGGTAGTATTTGATTACTTAGATTGATTTTTTTTCGTGTTTTAGATTTAAGATTTTTTTTCAGGAGAAAAGACTCTGATATTAGAATAATAATTCTGTAGTTGGACTTTAGTGAGAAAATATATAATTTAGTGAGTAAGTAGTATTTTTGCAGCGACAATAAGATTCTGCTAACTTATTTCTAAACGACTCTGGGAACCAGCAAATTCAGGAATATTTGCTAGTTCTCACGGATGAGGCGGTTCCACGAGGCAAGGACAAGGCGGATGTTTGGTAGCCTGTAGATATTTTCACAGAGGAATACTGCAGACCTGGCAAGTACCCGCTTGCCGAATCTCGTGAGAACCGACTCTTCCACTAGCAGCAGTTAGGCCTTCTGGCACACTGACGTGGAGAGGGGGAAGTTTTCCAGACGGAAAGCTTCCAGTCGTTAAAGAACCGAGGTATCGAGCGGATCAAAATCCAAACCGTATTGCAAAAAGTTAAGTTATTTTTCCGGCATTATGATATACATGAGTGTCCTGTGGTGTGGGATTACGGTGGGAGTGAAAGCTGTGGGTAAGTGCCAAAATTTCTAGCTCCTTATAAAACATTTTCACCCGGCCGAGACCCTAATTAATAAAATCATTGTTGTAGTAAATTTCTAGTTAGCATAATCGTATTGGAAGGTAGTTTTTGAAGTAATAATATTTGGATAAAATGTACTGCATATTTCATTCTTTAAATTTCAAGTAATTGTCATAGCCTGATAAATGAGAAATTCTTTAGGTAATACCATGTTGTTGTCTATCCAGTTCCCATAAATCCTTTGAAGTAGTAATAAGATATCTTCAACCCCCATCAAGGGCGGTTACAGCTCCATGACATTGAAAATGTAGTGGCATAGGTCATGAATCTTTGACAGGAGGTGTCTGTTTGCGGTTTCTATGGTAATGTGAAGTGTCAGTTGCTCGATTTTAACAACTAGTCGAGTTATGATGGTCTGGTCATATGATTGTGATAATTTGATGATTTTTTTGATTTATTGTTTCTATTTTGAGTTTTTTTGTTGAGGTTAACAATGGGATAATCTGATTATAAACTTAACAGCAGAGTATTGATGAGAGAGTTTCTTTAATTATTTTAGTCATTTTATCTTTGCCTGGAAGAAATTTCAGCAAATTATCTTACCAGTTGTGAGGTACCAGTAAAAGGTGCATATAATGGGTTTCTTCACTGCTGTTTCAAGAAAGTAACTGTCTGAGTTAATTTTGATTTTATTTTGTCACTGTTTATTGATGTCTATTACTGGTTGTTTAGCTTCATATGAGACAGGGCCCGTCTAGATGTGGAATCTGGCAGCCGGTTTTGCACAATTTCTAGTTGACTTTACAAATTTTTTTTTATGTCTTATGTTGCAAGATTTCACAAGTATTCCATCTTGTTTTCTGAAATATCTTGATTATTCCAAATTAGTTGATTATGTTCAGATTGATTTGTCTTAATTATAATTAGATTATAATGAAATTTGTGGCTGGAACATTTGGTTATTTGAAAATTGTGAACTTGGTTATTTTGCTTGTTCCTTCTGATGTTTATGGCTAGTTCTTTGAAATTCATTGAGAATTTTTGTTGATTTCACATGATTGTAGTTCGAGTTTGATTAGTCAGAGATTCATTATTAGTATTTTATTTGAAATTTTGAGGTCGATAATTTCTTTTAGTTGTAATTGGTCTTATACAGAGTGTTACCGAGAGTATTGTCATGTTGTTTTCTGCCAATTTTTTTTTACGACTCAACCCGGTGTTCCACACTCAAGAAGGGGGAGTATTGTAACAATTTCCATTGTTCCAATTGTGAACAATGGGGATTTTGTGAATTATCATGAGAAGTTAGCCTGTTATGAGAATGGATTTTGCTGTTTTGCTTTTCTACATTGTACTGTGTCGACTCTGTTAGTCTGTGCATAGAAGTTATAGTACCAAGAGAAACAACGATTTTCCTGGAGCATCAGCTTAGTTCATGACCGTTGCTTTTCTGCTTTGTGTAGTGTCGACTCTGTAAGTGTGTGCATAGAGGTTGTGGTACTGAGAAGAACAACGATTTTCCTGGAGCATCAGTCTGGTTCACGACCTTATAAGGCAAGGAATTTATAGCTGTCAAGGAAAAATATAGCTGTCACTTGGTGGGAGAATGTATCTTAAATTGTAGTTATAACGTTTCTTTCTATTGATGGAAATTTTTCTAGAAAATAGTGAATCCCAATCACAGTTAACATTGGTTAGGTTCCTATCTAGTAAGGCCGTTTACAGCTGTCCACGGCAAGAGGAGAAAAGCGAAGTGCATTCATTCAGCGTCTGTCCATTGCTGCTAACAGAACTGAAGATGTAATCTCTCAATAGGCTTTACTTGAACTTATGTAGTGATTTGATATTTATTATGGCTTTTGGCCGGGTTTAGTCTTTTTTTGGCTCTGCAACCATCTGTTGTAGTAGCATGATCAGTTCGCTTGCATTTTAGAAGTTTTTTCAAAAGTGAAGAAGAGAGAGAGTATCAGAAATTGTCACCTCACAATGGAGATTTTTTTCCCATAACCGCTACTAAAGGTACGTCATAGATTTATAATTCAATTAAGGAAATGATTATCGATGAAAGCTTCCATCAGAGTGTTAAATTTGTTGTGATAGATACATTTGAGTGTAATATGTAGAAATGTAGAGTACCTATTAGAAGTAATTGAAATTTTTTGATTTTAAATTATTTTTGAAGAGGAAGCTATTAACCTACATTTCAATTAATGTTGTTTAAATCCAAACTGACTGATGTTCATAGTATATTATTATGAGTTCTATCAGTATTTTGTGTTATAGATTTCATTTGTTTGTTGATTCTAATGAAGAGCTTTCTTGATTCTCAAGGAAACACCTATCATGTAATTTATTTTTTTGAATCACACTATATATGTAATTTATGTAAGAGAACTGTTCAAAAATAGCTAACAACAATACTCGAAAGACCTTATTATGAATTATTCAATCAACTTGTGATTTATGTAGGCCTATTATAGAATACTATGTACTCACTTCTTTGTATAAAGGGCATGACCCTAATTACAAATGAATTCTTTTCTATTAAATCAAGATATTGAAGTAGGTAATGTCTATTTGTGTTTTAAAGTAATAAGTATTGATTTGAGTTTTATATAACCTAAAGTAGGTTGACTTTATGATATAACTGAAGTTGAGTTAATTTGTATTATCCTAGTTTATTTTCTTTATTCTAACAGCGGTCAAAGTATGGGTCCATCAAAGTATGGGTCCATCAACATACGAGTCCATCAATTTATGGGTTCATGAACATGTGTCTTTAAGCCGCTGAGATGCCTCTGAATCGATGGCAGTCCTAGAAGCTTGGGGTATGCTGTCTCCTGTGCATCTGGACGTGTAGAGCTCGATCACCGAGCCTAGATTCAAATTGAAGAAAAAGGTTTGAGGTAACAACTTTTTCAAAATTAACCAAACTCCCAGGAACTCCGGATGTGACAGAATGGGTTTTAGTAATTATAGACTTTCAAAAAGGGAGGGGTGTAAAGCGTGCGGAATTAGACTTTTGTTAAATCGTAACTTTGAGATATTATTGGAGATGGACAGTTTACAAATTTTATTAATTTGGTTTGAGTAATAGATTTTCGGTTGTATCTTCCCATTGAAATGTGAGGCCATATTTTCTCTGTAAGGATCCAGCTGGGAATTTCAGTTTTCTTCACATTTATATCTGAAAATCTACTGAACAACTGAAAGTTGAATTAATATATGAAATGTTTAAAGGTCCCTTATTGATAAATTGATGTTTTAAAATAATTTTGGTCTTTAAGTTGTAAAGGATCGAATAGAAGTTTCAAGGACCCTAGCTTTTCTGAATTTGTTTTGATAACACATATTTTTGAATAGTCCTCCTATATAAAATTCCGTGATGTGATACTTGAGGAATATTTGTCTTTGCAGCTTCCATAATATAAAGATACAGAATAGATATTTTTGGGGATTATTAATATTTGATAATGTATTGATAGTGTTTTAAAAGCTTCCTAGTGTGTTCTCAATGTTCTAAGAACTAGAACTAAGAATTTTATGTTGATCTTCCTTTCAAAAGATGTATTGTTATGTATGATTAACTTCTGAGAAATGTCTATGATAACTTTCAATTCTTTTTGAAGAGGAAGCTATTAACCTACATTTCAATTAATGTTGTTTAAATCCAAACTGACTGATGTTCATAGTATATTATTATGAGTTCTATCAGTATTTTGTGTTATAGATTTCATTTGTTTGTTGATTCTAATGAAGAGCTTTCTTGATCTCAAGGAAACACCTATCATGTAATTTATTTTTTTGAATCACACTATATATGTAATTTATGTAAGAGAACTGTTCAAAAATAGCTAACAACAATACTCGAAAGACCTTATTATGAATTAATTCAATCAACTTGTGATTTATGTAGGCCTATTATAGAATACTATGTACTCACTTCTTTGTATAAAGGGCATGACCCTAATTACAAATGAATTCTTTTCTATTAAATCAAGATATTGAAGTAGGTAATGTCTATTTGTGTTTAAAAGTAATAAGTATTGATTTGAGTTTTATATAACCTGAAGTAGGTTGACTTTATGATATAACTGAAGTTGAGTTAATTTGTATTATCCTAGTTTATTTTCTTTATTCTAACAGCGGTCAAAGTATGGGTCCATCAAAGTATGGGTCCATCAACATACGAGTCCATCAATTTATGGGTTCATGAACATGTGTCTTTAAGCCGCTGAGATGCCTCTGAATCGATGGCAGTCCTAGAAGCTTGAGGTATGCTGTCTCCTGTGCATCTGGACGTGTAGAGCTCGATCACCGAGCCTAGATTCAAATTGAAGAAAAAGGTTTGAGGTAACAACTTTTTTAAAATTAACCAAACTCCCAGGAACTCCGGATGTGACAGAATGGGTTTTAGTAATTATAGACTTTCAAAAAGGGAGGGGTGTAAAGCGTGCGGAATTAGACTTTTGTTAAATCGTAACTTTGAGATATTATTGGGGATGGACAGTTTACAAATTTTATTAATTTGGTTTGAGTAATAGATTTTCGGTTGTATCTTCACATTGAAATGTGAGGCCATATTTTCTCTGTAAGGATCCAGCTGGGAATTTCAGTTTTCTTTACATTTATATCTGAAAATCTACTGAACAACTGAAAGTTGAATTAATATATGAAATGTTTAAAGGTCCCTTATTGATAAATTGATGTTTTAAAATAATTTTGGTCTTTAAGTTGTAAAGGATCGAATAGAAGTTTCAAGGACCCTAGCTTTTCTGAATTTGCTTTGATAACACATATTTTTGAATAGTCCTCCTATATAAAATTCCGTGATGTGATACTTGAGGAATATTTGTCTTTGCAGCTTCCATAATATAAAGATACAGAATAGATATTATTGGGGATTATTAATATTTGATAATGTATTGATAGTGTTTTAAAAGCTTCCTAGTGTGTTCTCAATGTTCTAAGAACTAGAACTAAGAATTTTATGTTGATCTTCCTTTCAAAAGATGTATTGTTATGTATGATTAACTTCTGAGAAATGTCTATGATAACTTTCAATTCTTCTTACTGAAATTAGAGTCCTTTAAGCTTCTCATGATTCAATCTAAAACGTTTTCAATGTGGAGCAGACAGAGTAGGTTATTACCGAATTATTTATATCAGAGACAACTTTCTAAATTTAGTAATTTTATTTTCGGTTTTCATGATGTAACTTCATTTTGTTTCATTAACTGTTGAATTTAACTGTGAGAGGTGACAATATAGTTGATATCTTCTCTCTATTAAGTTGTCTCTCTCGTCATTTCTGATTTCCCATTCTCCAGCACTAGGTTTGTTTATCAAGCATCCCTTTTATTGAGTTATATTGTGTGCTTCTAAATTCTAAATTCCAAATTAACTTTCCAAATTCATAGCACGGCACAAAACATTCAAACATTCAAACATTTAAACATTTAAACATTTAAACATTTAAACATTTAAACATTTGATCATTTGAACATTTAACATTTAAAACATTCAACATTTAAACATTTAAACATTTAAACATTTAAACATTAAACATTTAAACATTTAAACATTTAAACATTTAAACATTTAAACATTTAAACATTTAAACATTTAAACATTTAAACATTTAACATTTAAACATTTAACATTTAAACATTTAAACATTAAACATTTAAACATTAAACATTTAAACATTTAAACATTTAAACATTTAAACCATTTAAACATTTAAACATTTAAACATTTAAACATTTAAAACATTTAAACATTTAAACATTTAAACATTTAAACATTTAACATTTAAACATTAACATTTAAACATTAAACATTTAAACATTTAAACATTTAAACATTTAAACCATTTAAACATTTAAACATTTAAAACATTCAACATTTAAACATTTAAACATTTAAACATTTAACATTTAAACATTAACATTTAAACATTTAAACATTTAAACATTTAACATTTAAACATTTAAACCATTTAAACATTTAACATTTAAACATTAACATTTAAACATTTAAACCATTTAAACATTTAAACATTTAAACATTTAAACATTTAAACCATTTAAACATTTAAACATTTAACATTTAAACATTTAAACATTTAAACATTTAAACATTAAACATTTAAAACATTCAACATTTAAACATTTAACATTTAAACATTTAAACATTTAAACCATTTAAACATTTAAACATTTCATTCTTGGTATTCTACAATATCTTCAAGAGCGCGGCGGTAAGACTTAGTAAAATAATATCAGTCGTCTAGATCCTCAATGGTCCATTATTATAAAATTACTCATGCATTTATCACTGAGCTAAAGTTGTGACTAGAATCCCATTATATTTGCGTGCCAGAATCATAGTATCACTTGTGCCGAAATTTATTTTTTTCAAAATTATAACTTTTCCAAGATAAAATTTTTTTCAGACTTGCGATTCTCATGGTATCGGAGTAGTTTCATGATTGTAATTCAGCACATTACGTAATTAAATTATAATATTTCCTCTATTGTTTTCCAATGTTTTCTTCAAGTACTTAGAATTGTTGTAGACGCAAAATCATAATAAAATATCATTTGAACGTCCATTCTATTGCTGAGTCTTCTACTTTGACTGAGGGAATTTTCCTGTACTCGGTACTTGTTAGTTTTATTCCTTTCTCATTCTATTGAGGGAAATTATTGTCGTCCCCACCACGTCCTTTGTAATTTGGTATTTCTTATGTATAATATTACTATAGTGAGGTCCACGTTATAATGGCAGTGAATGAAGATGGAAAAATAGCAATGCCGATCCTCTGAATTAATTAATTATATTTCTACACTGTCAAAAACATAATTGGCATCGTTGTGGACCTAGAAATGGATAGTACCACCGGCTTTGTTGAATGATAGACAAGGATATCAAAACCAAAGTTGATCAAATACTGTCATTATAACGTGAACCTCACTATAGCCCTGATACCTATTTTTTGAGCCTGATTTGGACGACTTGGAGACCTGAACAGGAGACCGCATTTAGATTCTGTAGAGTACAGACATGTTTTTGAGCTAAATTATATCTTTGTCTAAATGAATCATGACATACTCATCTTGTTTTTCGTTCTCTTCTGAAGACTAAAATTATGTAATCGGGAATCATGTATTCCATCAGTTTTTAATTGCTTATCTATTCTTCAATAACTTATTTATGAAGTATTTTATTTAATTCAGAGCGGTTGACTGCAGGCTGCAGCACTTTATTATTATTGTGGACTATGGATTAGTAACAGTCGAAAACCCATTTAAAGCTGAGTAATGAATATTTTATAATATTGCTGTATTGTCTTTATTCTGATAATTTTATTGTATGTATCAGGTAACAACCCTTGATTTAACGATTTTTCGTTATCTATATTTTAAATGTATCAATCAAATATTCTATGATCGAATTTTACTCAATTTTGTAGTCTTTTATCTGAGATGTATGACGATATCCTAATGTACAAGAAAGTTATACTAAATGGAGTATCTTCCTACTCTTTTTTTTATTGGTACACTCATTTATATCTCTGGCATTTTGTAATTGTGAGTAAAGTTTGAAATACTCACTGGTTGTACATCAACTTCAACTTTGTCACTTAGATTTCAAATTCTACAATAATTAAAACCTATAATTCTTCTTCTGATTCTAATTTTATATTAAATGTAAATTGTATGTATTGTATTCATTAGATGATTTCTTGAGAAATCATTCATTGAATACAATATTTAGTATGTTATTTATTCTAGCATTACCAAGTAGTTGTGACTTGTGTTGCAGGTTTTTTTTTTGTGTGTATGTGTATTCTTGAATACTCATTCAAGGATCGAGCTGTAAATATGCCTTGCTGTCGAACAAGTGCTGACGAATTCGCCGACCGGGATGGTCGGTGATATCATACATCTTACCTTGCCTAGATAAGTACTTGATACCCCCCACTACAATATCAGATGTGCCCCCTGTAGATTTGCTCTCTTAAAGACATGAGTATTTAGACTCTTTAAGACATGTGTTGGTCTCTTAAAGACAGATTTATCATTTGATTATTAATGTAAAGATGTTTTTATAATACTTTCGATATTATTTTCATTAATATAAGAGCAGTCAGTCAACCGCATATCATCTATGTTCTTATTTCCAAGACCCTCCATTCACTAGAATTAGGATCACATTATTGACCAGATCCAAATCGAGTCGGCAGACCTCAGGGCCTAGCACAATTTCAACAACTAAGCCTTCGACAAAATTATTTGTCACCAGGAGAGTGGCTCAATTGGTGTATCCAAATACAACTTCACAGTGTTCTAAAATACTCCTAACCAAAAGTGAAAGTACGACAAATACGAAAAATGGAGAAATATTTCTAGCATTATTGTAATTGACAGATAAACTCTATTGATTGATGAATCAAAACTAGGTTATATGTAATGAGCAGATAAATCAGAACTCTCATATATCTGTTATCAACGGCACAACAAATAATGGTCCGTTGTTTTGTTATTATACATTATAATCGTCGACATAACATGTTAAATTATGACATGACAAATAGCCCGGCATTTCTCACTCGTCATAATTATTGAACCACGCCTAGGTTTTCCAACTCGAATAAATATGCAGCGAATGCAGCTTTGTACATAAATCAGTGACCAAGCAGAGCAATATTATAAATCTGACGAAGTGGGATATGGGAAGTGCAGGCGATTCTTCATCGGCTCAATAGCATAACTTTATGTTTATCTGTGGCGAGCCGGAGAGTGGCGCAAACTTGAGCATAACCCGAAAATAAATCATAGCCGGCTGATCAGATTATGGCAGTACGTGTGAATCACGACCTATCTCTGTTTATAAGGACATTACATATGCGCTAGATAATGGGTTGGAAGCCGAATAGGGTTGTCAGCAATACCAAGCCTTTCATGTCACTCACCATACATACACCATATTTGCACGTCTCTCTAATCGCATACTGGACAAAATGCAGTCGAAATGCAATGCTTGGCCCAACAAGTCACATTTCGCCGGTAATTGTCCCATTTGTTCCAACTGACAGAAGGCCATCAAACTATTCACAATTGAGGTTGTCACTCAAAAATAATACAGACTCACATTGGCTGATATGGGAAATGGCAGCATTCATCACTAAATCCAGCCCATTTGTCATGAAAGTCGCTGCAATCAAGATTATCTGATAAATAATGTACCTATAATAACATAACTTGATCTGTTATGTAGGAGAGAACAATAAATACATTCATCACGAGTTCCAAGAGTTTTCACAACGAAGATTCGAACCTGAACGTATACATAATAGTGATTGGGTAAATTGGAAAGGCTATTCAAATTTTAACTGGCGTCATTTCAAATCAAACCCTTGATAACTTTCTTCTAGTGCATGTGTTCATTCTATAGTTCTTTTATTCTCTTTGTTTGAATAACTCACTTCCTGTTGATTTTCCGAAAATGAATAATTATTGAGAAAACTTTTAGTAAGTAGATAATTGGTAGTTATTCCTCTTGAATACATATTGAAGCTATCAGAGGTGAGAATATTATTTCCAAAATTCATCATCTAATATAGTAGTCATGTGCAGTAATTGCAGTAGTAGTAGTAGTATTAGTATTGGAAGAAACATTTCTACTTATTCTAATTCCAATAGTTCATGCTTCAAAGACAAATAAAATACCTATGGTAATAGGGCAAGGAAAATAATAAACAAGAATTCTAATATTGTTGAAAAAAGTATTGATTTATTGAGTTTTCCTCCTTCTGAAAAATTTGTTCTGGGATAAAATGTGTAGCTAATCTTTTTGCTAATCTTCTTGAAATTCACAAAGAGCAATAAATCTAGATAAGATTGGTCAATTTTCAAATTTCAAGTGAAAATGTAACAATATTTTATATTTCCAATCTGAATAAACAAATTAAACTATAAATAAGAAAAAAATCTACAATGATGAGATAAAATAATATTTAAATTGTATGCAATTGAATGTGAAATAATCTGAAAGTTCCAATACTCTTTATACACTACTAATACACTACGTCTCAACAGAGACAAGTAGTGTTTTTGAACGATATTAGTGTCACAGAGACAAGTTTCACAGAAGCAAGTACTTCTATAAATGGCAGTCTCACAGGAACAAGTTCCCACAGGAACTAGCAGCGCTATAAATGGCAGGTTCACAGAAGCAAGTTCTCACTGGAACAAGGAGTCTCACAGAAACAAGTACAGTGTCATAGAGACAAGGTAGCGAATGTAGGAAGAAGTTAGGCATGTTGCCTGCATCTGAATTTGGAGGCACTCCATTATTTGTTCTAGTGAATTGAATGTCTGCTGTTTTTTAATCATGTAGGTATATGATTATCATTGAAGGTTTATCATATAAGAGATGGGTTGATAGCCTATTAGAATTAGATAGAAGAAAGATGGAATTATGGAGATAACTTAAATAAATAAATTGAGTTCTATTCAAATGTTATATATTTCTACCAAACTCCAAGATAACTATTCCAATATATCTAATAAGTATATATTAGACCTTCAACCCGAAAGAATAATCAATATGAATATGAAATGGAATATATAAAAGCCGAATAGCCTACCACTGACCTATTCATCACCGCTTCTTAAAAACCACAAGTAGGTATAATAAGGGGATTCTGGCCCCACCAGCAATGAGCAGCCTAATTTAACCTAACCTAACCTCCCCCAAACCTAGTCTCAGTCATTTTGTCTGGCCCCACCAGTGATGATCAGCCTAACCTAACCTAACCTCCCCCAACCTAGTCTCAGTCATTTTGTCTCTCACCATGACTCCTTCCCCAACCAATAGGAGAGCAGGAAGCCTCCCACCATGATTTTCTCCCCAAAACAGTCGATGACAGGTGTGCTAAGAACAGGTGCAGCTGCTCTTACCAAAACCATAAAAAAAATTTCCTATTAAAAATTCCCCTATTAAAAATTTTTTCATTCCCCATACTAAATTCTGGTATTTGATATTCTTAATGTGGGTACTTTAAGTTTTATTGAGATTCTTAGAATATTTTTTTTTAACTTTAATTCTTGTATCCAATTGGTAACGTGGATATTCCATCCTCTAATACTATTCTCTTATCATCTTTGGAACAAAGAGCTTTTTTATTTATATCCACTGTATAGACATGATGCTCTTCAGATCTAATGCAGGTATGTATCAGTCTATGGTCATTATTCAAGCTGAGACAATTCAAATAATCATTCAAATGTAATATATTTATTAAATGCAGCTGACTGAACACCTTCTGCTTTTTTTATTTCATGGTCATACATTCTTATGGAATACATTTTCGCACGAAGACCCACAAATTCCAAGATTATCTTACTATTTGCCTCATCCTTGAACTTTCCCAATAATTTTTTATTCACTGGTGAATAGCAAGGATGGTCAATGGGATAATCAGATGTGTCAAAGTGCTCAATTGTGTTATATATATCATCATATAAATCATCAGTAACTATTTTATATAGTAAACTATCTGTATCAGTATATGCTGGTTTAATGCCATGTTCAACTGCCTGTTTTAAAGCAATATAGTGAACTATATATTGCTTCCTGCTATTCACATGAGCACATAACTTTTTTTGATCAATTCCAATAGATATTTGCTCAGGGAGAAATGGGAGATCACAATGATCTTCATGTAGTGAACTTGGATATGATACATCAACCTCAAGAATATAGCCATATTCATCTCCTTCTTTTGCTTCAAGTGGATCATTCATACTCAAATTAATCCACTGAAAATCCCCAAATGGAAGGGGTTTTGACATGGCAAGGCCATATAGGTTATTACAATCTACAAAGGCAATGAAAACACTTTCAGCTGTGGAGTCAAATGTTTTCATAAATTTATTGTTGGCCTTGATATGTCGATGTGAAACTTGACACAATCCTCCCCTTATCCCCTTCTCAATCATCATGAACTTCTCATAGTCTGAAAAAAGTTCAAGTTCAATACCTGTGAATCTTAACATGGCATCCCAAGATAGACCAGGTAATGTGTAATAATGACATGGATCCAACTTGTGTGTTTTCATGGTAATATCCCTAAAATTCTCAAGAATATCAGCCAACAATAATACATCAGTTTTTGCATAATGGTCACTATATTCACCAAGATTTTTGAACCCAAAGGTATTCCATACATTTATTGCATGTAAATAATCTTCATCAGTAATTGCTGTCTTATTAAGATTAGAATAAAATGCAGCTTTTGGTGGGAGAGATGTTTCATTCAATTTATCCCGACTTGTTATATACTCATATGGAAATACACCTTTCCTTGTTAGTAGAGGAATATGTTGAGGTTGGATAAACTTTGGGATCTCTTCAAGTTTGGGGAGATTCCTAGCCAGACTATCCAAGCTACTTGGCATGAAACGAAATGAATCTAGAAACCGTAATTTCATGAATTTATTGATTGTCTTTGAGAATGATATATATTTTTCTTCTGAGTTGGGAATTATATCGATCTGCTTCTCATCATAACCCAACTCCCTCACAATAAAGTGACTATCAAATCCACTAAGGTTTTGAAATAATACAGGGAGGAAGTGGGGGACTTGATACTTCAAATTGCAGCTACTATGTGCTGCCCCTCGGTAATTTCCTGTGATATGACAGTGATCTCTAACTTTCACATCATCTACACTGAAATGTTTATCACACATATAAAAAGTATCTTCCGAATTGTATGCAGCAAGTTTTTCAAAACTCATTTCATTCATTGGATTGTTAGTTTTATATATTTCTGTTATTTCTCCAGCCAATTCCTTTAAATATTTAAGTAACACCTTAGCAGCATCCCTACCCCTGTATATGAATGGCTCTGAGGGTAAATTATCATACTGTATTGTTTGTTTCAAATAGACACAGATGCTCATAGCCTCATGTTTATGTACTTGCACTGTGTATGATGCAGCAATATCTGGTGTACAACCTTGTACGGGCTTTAAAATACTTTCAAAATCACAGTAAACAACAAAAGGTACTCGCAGACCTCTCTCAACATGCTCAAACTTCACGAATGGTTTATCATCTGGTAGCACAACTCTTATAGGATTATTAGCAACACACATTTTAAAATGCTCCCTCAGCTTTTCTTCTTTTAACACTCCATACTGATCATCAAAATGGCTGAAGCACCGCTTGCATATTGATATGCTATCTTTATGTTTTGTAATTTGATAACGAACCAATTATTCAAAGTTTTTTATATATCCCAGGTAGCACAGAAACGTTGAAATAACATTAGAAACATGTAATACCTTAACATTGAAAATACGTTAAAATTCAACGTTGAAAACACGAAAAAATGTCTGCCATTTCCACATTATTTTCAACGTTGAATAATAGTTGAAGAAACATTGTAACAACCATTATTTTTAACTATAAATATATGTTGGAAGCACGTCGTGACAACCATTATGTTCAACTATAAATAGACCTTTAATTAGCCATACTTTTGAACCGGTAACTTATCAATTACATGGTAATATTTCTAAAATCATTCGAAAAGAGATGAAAATACGAAATCATATTTCCATTTATTTACATATGATTTCATGTAACAGAAATATTACCTTTCAATGCGGTACATTGGTAAGTTGACATTAAAAACACACAATAAAAACCATATTACTTCATCTCTTTCCTGTATAGGGCTACTTTTTATAGAAATAGAAAGAAAAATAAACACCTCAGTACCCTTTTTGAATTATTTAATCATAACATGTTTCAACATTGATAATAATTCAAATAATTCAAAAAGGGCACTGAGATTTTTATTTTTCTTTCTATTTCCATATTACTTCAATTTTGATCCACAAAAATAGTATGATGAAAGTTTGTTTAAAAAACTGAGATGATTACAACCAAATTACCATGGTAATTAAATATACTCTGCCAAGCTCAAAAACATTTTATGTCTGTAAGAAACATAACTTAAAACTATTATTTCAAAAATTCAGCAGTTGTTTAAAAATCTTGAATTTTTAGTATGATAATTTTATCTGTGGTGAGCAAAAATAGCTCAATTCTTTCTAGCAAATGATATAGATCATCTAAATTTTTACTTGACAGGTTAAAACTATGCCAATAGCAAAACAATAATTGTCTTCTTAAACCGTCAGCTGATGTCAATAAGTTTTTATTTAGCCATGCCTAGATGATGGTTTTAGAATTAAAAGATTCAATTGATACTTTACACCAGCTGTACATTTCAGAAGACAATATTATTGTCTTGTCAATTGGCATTGTATAAACCGGCCTACATTTTAGTTTTCAGGTATGATGATAGTTTGTGATTTATGCAATAGACAAACAAAATATTTTATAACAGTGTTTCTATAGAAAGGAACTTTCAAAATAACTTTCCACTTTCATTTCATAATACTCTTTAATTACCGACAAAATTAGATTGTTTTTTTCCTCTGCTGGAAATACTCTGACTATTGCATATTTTAGCCAATCCTTAATAGCCTAATAGCGTCTTCAATCAAATCAGACCCAATCCTTAATAGCATCTTCAATTTGGGTCTCAATGCCCACAGTCGACCTACAAGATTTTTGATAGAATCTGAAACATAAGGTAACATAGATTTTAATGAGAAATTCTATAGCCTAAATAGAAATTCAGATGAAATTTTGCCACCACATAGAGGTTATTATGTGATACAGATGTTGCATGGTTAGAAGGGAATTGCTTTTAACAACAAGTACAGAATTTTTTCTCAAGTGCACATCTAATATTTTGTTATACACATTGATATTTTGAATCACAAGGCGAGGTGATGACTGTTTTTTAGATAAAAATATCCATTACTATACAATAGTCAGACGAGAAAGTCACGCCAGCTGTTCGTTCAAACTTTCAAATGGACTGAGAATAAAGTAAGAATATTGGGTTTCCAAATTTTGTAGCATAGACGAATTTTAACTTGAAATACTCCTCTTTCATTAGGCCTATAGAACTAAACAAATAAGGCTCTAAATAAAAACGGTCAAAAATTTATTTTCTAGATTTATGAGTAAAATTTGATAGATACTGTAGGTACATACTTAGTTTTATGAAAAAAATACCTGTTGTATGCTGATATTTCAACCATTTTTTATTGGCCTACTGAATTTTGTAAACCAAGACCAAAAGCTTAAAATCGCAATGGAATTAATCAAAAATATCCTTGACATATGGGTTGTAAACATGCATAAATTAATTGAAAATTTAATTTTTAAATGAACAAGTTTAAGCTAAATTTCATCACCATGGAATGACAATATTTGGAAAATGTTAATATTTATGAGCTGAACTCTGGACACCCGTTTTCAATTTCTTGGATCACCGAGTTAATTACTGAACTTGTTAAAAGCAATCACTTTGATGTTAGCCTACATAGACTATTGATGAGTGCCATAGCAACAGACTTTCATTGTTTGCAGGTTAAATTGGGTTATGTTTGTCAAAAATTTATATTTTTTATTATACCGTATTAAGTTCGATTGAATTTCTCAACACAAGCAGTCCTGTGACAAAAACAATACATAGATAGCATAATGAAAATATTTGTGCAGGAATCAAAGTAATTGTAATTTATTTGGAAGTTGAGTAGTAGGCTACATGTACAATACTTGAAACCAAGGTTATTGTATTATATTAATTCTTAATATATTAAATTAGAGCCCTTTAATATTTAACAAATATACCCAACCCTAACCTCAAATGTAAACATGTGTGAATAACACACAATATTTGTTTTCAAGTTTAGACAATAAATCACCAAACAATCTCATTTTTTAAATTAAAATAATAAATTAAATAAACTTACCATGTCAAAGTGGAACGGGTAGACACTTCTAAAAGAGTTCACAGCTTTCATCAACATAATGAGAATTCAAACATGAAATGGCGTTGATCGTCGATCGTTGTTGATGAGAGTTGGTAGATCCGTTTTTGTAAGGACTACTGTAGCGCTGTGAGTGGTGGAATTGGAAGCTCGTTTTCCACGTGTTTTCAACGAGAGAGCAACCGTTGAAAACAACGTTGCATTTAGAACGTTGAAAAATTCAACCGCTAACGGTTATTCAACCTCAACAACCAAATTTCAACGTTGGAAACACGTAGGTGTGCTACCTGGGATACATAGTGACTGATACCATCACTATTGGAAATCAATAGAATATCTCTATGATCTTCAAGTTCTTCATCAACAACTTTCAGAGGATAGACCTTGTTCTTCTCATCTAAGCCGAATATGTTGATTGTCATTTGATTCACTTTCTCAAATTTTTTAACTTCATTCAATGGTGTGGGGAAAGATACACAAGTGAAGTCATATGTATGATTGAGATTACTGTAACTTGATACTCGATACGGTTTTGTATCTATCAGTTTAGATAAAATTGCATACTCGAAGCATCTATTATCAAAATTTTGGTCATTGATACATGCTTTCCTGTTGTTAATCACTTTGGGAAGTGGTACATAAGTACTACCACCAAGAGGTAGTCCATCAACAGCAAGAAGATGCCATCCACTCTTTTTTAGTTGCACTTCACTCAACTCAGAATTCAATTTATCAAATCCTAACATTAGAATTTTATCTATATTACTATCTGCAATAATAGGATAATTTTTTGTTTTAAATGATACATTCATCCCTTCATCCATTTGATTTATCATTCTACAATCAACTGGTATATTGAACTTAACTGCACCTTTCAAAGACAATGACATATTCAATCTTGTAGTTATTTTATCTTTCACAGATTGTAGAAAAAGAGGTAAGTCATGATTGACATCTTGTCGAATGAAGTATGATTTAAGCCGACCTTCAAATGCAGTCCAAGGATGGTTGCATTGCAAGTATCTAATTTTGGCTCAACTCCTAGCCGTTTTGATGGTATGATTTCTGATTCACAAGTTTTATGATGCTTGAGCGAATTGTGTAAATTGATGAAGTTACATCCACAATGATAGCATGAAACTTCAAAATTTTCATTGCATTTATTTTTATGCTTTTTTCTTATGTCTGATCTTTGAAAAACTTTACCACATTTCACACAAATAATGTTCATAGCACAGTCTAAGTCTTTATCATCTAAGAATTTAGAGCAGATGATCTCATGAAAGTTTCGTGATGGAATTGATTTAAAAGAATTACAACAATATTTACAAATATGATTTACAGCAGAATCGAATTCTTTTTCACATTTTGAAACATGTCTTTTCAAATTGAATGAACGTGAGAATTCACGACCACAAATTTCACACCTCATGATATGAATATAATTGAATAATGCAATTGTATAATGTCAATATGTTATATGAGAGTAAGAATTTTTATGAACCAATGACTTCTTCAACAGTCTCCTTGATAATCTCTTCGATGACCTCTCTCTATGATCCCTTTGATGATCTCCTCTTCAATGATCTCCTCGATGTCCTTTTTTCAATAATAAATATTTGATGTCCTCTTTGATGACCTCTCCAAAGACCTTTTTTGATCACCTCTCTGATGACCTCTCCAATGATCCCTTTGACGATCTCTATGATATTCTTCTCAATTATTTCTTTGATCTCCTCTTCAATGATCTCCTGGATGTCTTTTTTTTCAATAATATCTTTGATATCCTCTTTGATGTCCTATTTGATGACCTCTCCAAAGACCTTTGTGATCACCTCTATGATGACCTCTCCAATGATCTCTTCTCTAACAAGTGTATTGTAGAAAACAGATAAAAATACTGTACTAATTAAGAGCACAAACGCACCGATGTTCACTACACAAGGACTAAATCCTAACTGAGATAATCATCTCTCTCTTAAAGGTAATCCCCCCTCGCTCTAATTGCTCTCACAAGCATCAGAAAGCCAGGTCATTGACCTCACTTTTACAGTCATGTTTAGATCTACAAGTAGAGTTCAAACATGTTCAAACATGTCTGTGAAGTGAGGTCAATGACCTGGCTTTCTGATGCTTGTGAGAGCAATTTTTTATCTTATCCAGTTTCTTCTCCATTCCATCAAAATAGCGTAGGGTGAAGGCACCAGTTTCAGACACTGGTCCAGTATCAGACACTTTCAACTAAGAAGCCAGATAATAAGAGTTCTAGATGGGTTTCAGACCTTTTCCAAGTGTCACTTGGTGCAGGCAGATCTATCTACTGAGTTCTAGTAGAACTACGAGCTCAGAGAAGCCTATGACCGGTTTGGTTGTGGTTCTTGCTGGACGCCTCCACTTCAGTTCTCAGCAGGCAAGGTTACTAGACATCGTAGCTAAGAGGTGATCAACTTTCTCATGCCATATTTACCCCATTTTTCCCATCCCGTTTACCAATTTTGGTTTTATCACTCATGTAAGCATACTACATTGGTAAATTTCGAAATTTTTCTTGGAATGACAATATTATGACCAATTCCGAGGGTGTCTGATACTAGGTTTCAATAGAGGCCAGTTTCAAAATCAGACAGGGAGTGTCTGATACTGGTCTTTTCAATCAATTGGCATTTTTTGGTTTTTCTCATGCATTTTTAATGATATAGACTTGAAATTTACACATTCAACTTGGATAGCCATCCCAATCACAGCACCTAGTATCAGACAGGGGTGTCTGATACTGGTACTGAATGATGTCTGATACTCGTCTTTGGATTAATTCAATGATTTTCCACTGAATCAGAGATGGATTCATGAATTCTCTTGGCCCATTACCCATTTTGAGGCCTCAAGGTTTGGGATTTATTCACTGTAATATGAAGTATCTTGATATATGAGCTAGTAGGTGGGTGAGTGGTAGAAGAATGGAAGAACGCCTCCAGGAAAAAAATTAAAATGAAGAAATGAACAACTAGAGAAGAAAGTGAGTCAACGGAAGCAAGTGAAATTGGAATCAAAAACCAAAGTGAAGAAGCAAGCACAAAGAGAGACTGACAGCACATCAGATGAAGATTGGCAACCTTCACAATCAGATGACAACATTGATTTCGTTGATCCCCCTGAAGTTTCAGCAGTGCCAATGCCAACTCCAACTCCAAATGTGTCAACAATGCCAACAGAGCCAGTACCATGTACAAGTGGCTCTCAAAGACAAATGAGTGAACAGTTGGAGATGAGTTTCAAGTTATCTGGGTTATTGAGTGAACAGTTGGAAATGGGTATCAAGTATCCTGGGGTAGAAGATCCTATTCCCAGCCTCCCTGGATCTCTCTTACCAATAGTGCAGCTCGAAGAAGCAGGAGAACCATCTGTCAATGTCTTGTCGATTCAAGATTCCGAAATAGAAATATCAGATAGTGGAATGACATGCTTCATTGACGAGGTTTCTACTCCACAAAAAGCTTCATTAATGTTTACTGATTGCTCCTCGATTGACAAAAACTTGACTCCACCAGGAACAAAACAGGGGGAACCGAAGAAAGAAGCCACTTTCTACATAGCTTGCAGGCACACTAAGAAGAAAACATACAAAAGACGCTGTTAAAAATCCAGGAAATGATGAACGAAGACGAGGCAACTGTTTTCTCAATCAATCCTTATGATAGAATGAGAACAATCTTTGCTAAGAACAGGAGTGTGCTTGATCTGATGGATCTTTCCAAAGCCGACATTGTCAGTTACCTAACATATCCTTTAAAATTTGGAACGAAAGGGAAGACAAAATACCAGTTTCCTGAACCAGTTGAAGTGGACTTGTAATATTAGCCTCAAGAATCCTTAAGAAGTTTACAATATTAGGCCTATTGATATCTACTAAATGTAAATGAGCATATTATGAAATAAAAAGATATGGTAGGTAAGTGACAATGTCAGTTTTATTTTATTACACAATTTTACAATTCACTCAAAATCTAGACAACTTTCAATTTCTATGTCATACTCACTCAGAAATCGACGTCTAATTTTTCATTTGTAATAGCTCCACATGGGGATGTATGTTATATTGATATCTACCTATTCTATTTTTGTAAGGTCATTCCCTTATTCTAAATAGGTACCATAACAGAGACATATTTTTTCTCATGACTGTTCATATGAAAAGACTGTTATTAGAGGTTATTCACTTAATTTACTTGAGCAATAAACCTATGGTTTAGAAACATGAGATAAGATTTCTCAAATCAGATCACCGATTCAACAGTGTCAAATTCTTTTGTGAATGGATCTCAAATTGATTATGTTGAAAAGATAATGTTTTTAAGTAAAAATTCAAATGCATATTATTTAGGGATGCACAAAATATTAGTAGGATTTTTATTCGATTGATGAAATTGGACAGAATATTATCAATAAAACACAAATGAAAAGACTGTTTTCAGAAATAATTCATCTAATTTACTTGAGCAAATAAAATCTGTATAAGACTTTGTGATGCTGTATTAAAGCATAAGTCATTTAAATATTTATTTATTCCCTTGAAGAAGACGACTTTGGCCACCAGAAAATCCAGGACAACAGGAAATTCGGATCGCCACCATCGTCTTGTGGAATTCAGCACGTGAGTGATAATTGTCGAAATATATAAATTTAGGGCACCCTCAGTTCCTCGAGTGAAATAGAAATATGAAAAGCTAGCTCGTCTAAAGGTTATAAATATTGAAAGTTATCAAAAAACATGCACAAGTTTTAGAAAGTATAAAAACGTATTTTCAGTATTTATGAATTATATCAAATTTATATGTCTAAAGAGGCACAGATGAAAGGAATATTTAAATTTAATGTTGAATATAAATATGCTCACTCAATCATTGATTTATCAGTGAATTATGAAGATATAAATGTAGCTCATGTTCACTGGATAAATTGATTTATCTAATTCCACCAGAGGCCGAACCTGAGATATATATTGAGAAATTTATTAAGAGATATACAGATCATTATATTTGAGATTTATAATTTATCAGTTGATTATTTTTATTAATTTTGGAAAGAAGATATCTATTGAGATTTTTTAAATCGACAAGCAACAGCAAGTCGATATATGAGCTGCAAGATTCAAAAGCACATGGTAATGTTTCGTGCTAAAGAACTAGTGAGCTAATCTGTGATAATTTCTTGTTGATATATTTGTTCTTATATTTACTATTTTTGCTTGTTGCTCTATATATTTCTATATTCATTTATTCGTTGATATATTTTTGTGTAATAAGAAAATTATATCAAATTTTTTATGGTGTATCCTTTATTTGTTCCCCTACTTCCATGCATGACCAATCTCATTTTTATTTATCGAGTTACCAGTATTGAAGTACTAAGAAAATTACCATCCTACTATATTCTTCACCAAATAAGTTGGTTTAGACAGCGATATATAGCATTGATAATCAAATCTTTGGAAATAATACGTTCCAGAGATTCATATGAATTGTCCAAGAGCAGTGAATTGCGGGAGTTCCTGGGCGAGCCTGTAAGAGTTTTCTCTAATTTATATTCTAAGAACCACAACCAGAGTTATATAATTTTTACTCATGCTTTACCGACTGCAGCCAAGCCAGGCAAACCGTTATTGACAAAGAAAACGCCATAATATATATATTTATAGTACAAAAACCATATCCATAGATTTTGGAAGCGGCATGTCTCTATCTTTTCAATCTTTTGAAACAGCATTTATTGTCTAAGGTTGGTGAAAGAAGTTTTCTGCATTCCATAACAACAATCTGCAGACTGACGTCTCGGGTATTACAACCAAAAGGCCTTGCTTTATAAACTATAAATACTCATTCAGTATTACAATGCCTTGCTTCCATGAAACAAGAGTCAAATGTTTCTCGTTAGGTACTTCTGGAAAGCCCAGTCAATTAGCTATCGGTGGTGTCCTCAGGTAGAACTACCCTGCTCATAGATGTTCACTGTAGCATAAAACCAAAGTTAACCAAATGCTTCTATTTCTAAAAGTTCCAGTGCCAGGTATAAAGTACTGCACTTTGGCGGCAGGAAATATTTAAAATATGTTTTCCATATTATACTCTTCCTGGAAAAAATAGATTTTTGGTTAGTATTGTTTGCCTCCCCTCTACGAGGATGCTTCATCTGTGAAGAGAAAGATTTTGTTTAATTATTGAGAGAAAAAACAATGTTGTACATGTGGTGCGGTATATTTGATATATACTGGAGCAGTTGTTAAGATCCCTAGCTTGGAAATAAATTTGCAAAAAGTTAAGGCCGTCTGGCTAGCAAATATGCTGGGTTCAGACCACAGCTCTAGCTCAGTAGTAGATGCATGAATACTCCATATATAATGATTCACCATAGGGTTCAATAACTGGTGATCGATAATTCTTACCGCTGCTTTCGTGAAGATATTGAAGAATACCAATAAGGAAGTCAAAAAGATAGTTGGTGACTGATTATCAGTAACCATATACTCAATCAAGAATAATGAAAATCAACTATGGTTTTTCTAGTTGATCCTTAAAACGCTTGTCATGAATACAGGTATGCACCAATTTATCCTTTTGAAATTCATTGAAACTTACTCTGGATCCATATATGATATATTGTAGACTTATTAATGTGAATATCAGTAAGATTTTGCTGGCTGAATAGTATTACTATTGTTAAGAATACTCGAGAGATAAGAAAGACAGAATTGTTCATGCAGTTCCCCTTCCCCCGCTTCACCATCATTGCAGTTTGAGAAGAAGGCTTCTCTCTCCACAACCTCAGTCTTCAGCACTCGGCTGACCCATAAACAACCATCTCTCGTAAGTAAAGCTGAAAAGCTCTCGTTTGTGTTACCTTCACACAGCTCAAATATCATACATGTTAACCAGTTCTAAATTTCGCGGTCCTCCTAGCTCTCATAGAATTAGCAACTTGGTCCTACAGTCGCGGATTTTCGGTACTAGTGCCTATGGAAAAAAGAAAAAACTATTCTCTAGTGTATGAACTGGTTCCCTATAGTTTGCGTTTCGTTTTAAAATTCATTCACTAGAGCTGTGTGAACACGTGTGCTCAGTGTTTGAACTCTAAAAAGCCAAAAACTTCTTATCTCTCGAAGTTCTCACTTTCAATTTATTTCGATTTCCTCAATTTCGTGTTCGTATTGAGTGACCCCATCCGCCATTTTCGTCGTTTGTGGCATTGTGCTTGTGACAATCCTACAATCTACGAGTTATAAATGATTTTAGAACCTTCGAGTCTTTACAAGACAAAATTACAGAAATTGCTCTAAATTCAGATTCCTTGGATCAGGAGTATGATATCATGATAGAGCGTTACAACAGTTTGTACTCTAATTCACGGCAAAATGTAGACAGCCATCTGACAGTGAAAAAACAGTTGAAACACTGTAGAAACAGTTCTAATAATATTCATCTCCCTCAAGTCAAATTAATTTAACGGTGAAATAGAAAGTTGGATGGAATTTATAAATATGTTTGATGCTTTAATACACAAAAATGATTCATTATCCAATATTGAAAAATCTCATTATTTGAAAGCCAGCATTTCAGGTACCTACCACAACCCAGATGATAGCTGATTTATCGCTCTCTGATGAAAATTATCCTATAGCTTACAAATTGCTGTGTGATAGATTCTTCAATCCAAGAAGATTGTGTGCTCATTACGTTGATCAATTGCTTGAATTTAAGGCAATCACGAAATCTGATTATGCATCTTTCAGAACATTTCTAGATGTACACAGCAATTGTGTTTCTGCTTTGAAAGCACAAAAGCTCCCTGACTTAACTGACTTCATTTTGCTATCCTTGTGTTTGAAACATTTAGACACAAGAACTCGCCTTGAGTTTGGGAATAAGGCTATTGACAGTAACCCATCGTATGAAGATTTAATGAAATTTCTTACAGCTAAGTGCCGCACGTACGAACTCGTACAACCTTCCATTGCAATTCAAATGAACAGGAAGGTTGAAACTAAAGTTTCTCATTCATATGAAAATAAACTTAAGAGATTTTCATTGGTCGCAAATGATCAGACTCAGTCTAAGATTACTAACCTGAATGTCAAGTCTAAACCACTGTGTATTGTATGTAAATCTATGGATCATAATATCTATGTATGCAAAAAATTCTATAATATGTATGTTGATGAACGATACAAGTTTGTTCGAGAAAATAACCTATGTCTAGCATGTTTTTCGTTTTCTCACAGAAGAGAGTTCTGCAAATCTACAAATGTATGTAAAACTTGTTTCTCATCGAAGCATCATACATTATTGCAAAACGAAAAGAGGTATTCTAGCTCATCTGAGCCTACTAATGTGCGTTCTCTGAAGGATAGCGCTCCTACATCTGGTGCTGTATGCAATACCCTAGCCTATCGACCTCAGATACATCCTCTTGTCTGTTGGGTACCGCTAATGTCATGGTATTTGATCATTTCAATCAGCCTCACATTGCCCGAGCCATAATAGATTCAGGCTCACAGATAACAGCTGTCACTAAGGAGTTAGTGAATAAATTGAATTTGAAGACTAGCTACACTGATCGAGAACTCATCGGTATTGGCTCTAAAACTACTAAAACTTATGGTGAAGTTCATCTCACTATATCCTCGAGGCTCAAACCAGAATTTAGATTGAGTACTAAAGCCACTGCTTATCAGTCATCACATGTAACCAACCCATGGTCTCATTGAACCCTGGAGTATTTGAACATTTTTCAAACTTGAAACTGGCTGATGATAAGTTTCACATCTCTAATAAAGTTGACTTGTTATTAGGAGCTGACTGTTTTCTCCAAACGTTATCTGCTCAATCTCATGGAATTACTAAATTATAGCCCAATTCGCCTGGAGCATTGAGCACAGTATTTGGGTATATTATCATTGGCAAAGTTGATTCTAATGAACCTGTCTCAAGTGTCAATAAGGCTACAAGCTTGCTCACCTATGTTGAACCAATCAACCAGTTGATTGAAAAATTTTGGGAGACTGAAGAGGTTTCAGTAGAAGTTGAAAAGAATCCTTCTCATGCATATTGCGAAAATCTCTACACAGAAACCACCACTCGGTGGCCGTCTGGTCGCAAGTCGCATTGCCTTTCAAAACTAAAGATGTGTCATTGGGTGACAACCGCACCTCCTCAATGAAGAAATATACCTTACTAGAGAAAAGATTAGCATCAAACGAAAATGTTCATAAACAATATCATGATTTCATGAGACAGTACGTGGAATTAGAACACATGTCCAAAGCTTCACACTCATCTAATTATGTTATCCCGCATCACTATGTTCAGAAAGAAGACAGTTCAACAACCAAATTGAGAGTAGTCTTTAATGCATCAACGCCTTGTAATAACGGAACTGTTCTGAACGAATCACTTCATGTTGGGCCTAAATTACAGCATGATCTTACTCACATATTAATGAGTTTTAGAACTCACAAAGTAGCCATTACATCCGACATTAAAATGATGTACAGGCAAATTTCAATCAGAAAAGAAGATAGAAAATTTCAGCACATATTCTATCGTAGTTCACCCCAAGAAGAGCTGATAGAATTTGAACTCAACACAGTCACGTATGGAATGACGTCAAGCAGCTTTCTAGCTCAAAGAACACTTCTTCAATTAGCCCATGATTATGAAAATGAATTTCCATTAGCTGTCAATGCAATTCGGCAACACACTTATGTTGATGATATTGTATCTGGCGCCTCTAGTCTATGTGAAGCGAAATTACTCATATCACAGCTGAATGAACTTATGTCCAAAGGAGAACTCCTATTGAGAAAATGGTCATCTAATATGCAAGAGGTAATTGAAGAATTTCCCGAAGAGATGTTGGAAAACCCTCTCGCATTTTCTGATACGACTCAAAAAATAAAAGTTCTTGGTTTTCGTTGGAATCCTGCATCAGATGCTTTCTCTTACACTGTTACACCGTTCGCTGAACTGCCAACAAAACGATCCATACTATCGTATACAGCTAAATTGTTCGACCCGCTTGGACTATTGTCTCCTGTAATATTCCCATTCAAATATTTTTTGAAATTACTCTGGCTATCCAATTGATTGGGATGAGCCACTTGATGAAGACTTGACTAGTCAGTGGAATCGTATTTCTAGTACAATGCTGACTCTCTCAAATGTTCAAATTCCTTGTCATATTGACACTACATATGTCAATATCTCATTGATAGGATTTGCCGACGCATCTGAAAAGGGTTACAGTGCTGTCTGCTATATTCATATTGCATCAAGTAATCAATTCATATCGATGAATCTCATTATGTCAAAAACACGAGTCGCTCCTGTGAAAACACATACTATTCCTAGATTGGAATTATGTGGAGCTCTACTACTGTCAAAGTTGTATTAAGTTATTATACCTCTATTTGGGAAAAGTATCTCCAATGTAAGACTGTGCTCTGACGCAAAGTTGGTGTTGAACTGGCTAAAAACGCCAGCTTACAAGCTCAAGACTTATATAAGCAATCGAGTTACACAAATACTCGAATTAACCTCTCCAGAAAACTGGTTTCATGTACCTACTGAATCGAACCCAGCTGATTTAGCCTCAAGAGGGCTTGCTGCACAAGATATTGTTGAAAACTCACTCTGGTGGAACGGACCTCCATCTTACCATGTCCAATTCAAGGATTTGCCAATCTCAAGGGTCGACAAAATTGTTGATGAGTCTGAACTGAAGCCACCAGTGTCAATTCTCACTACTACTGTAGTAAATAAACCACACGCTCTTGAATGTTTCGAGAAATACTCCAATATACACAAGGCAACACGTGTATTTGCCTATGTGTTGCGATTCATAGAAAATTGTAAGCTGAAAAAAGTAAGGGAACACAATCTTCGCAGCCATACAGCACTACGCGCTCGCGCTGCTCCACCTCCGCCGTCTGTTGCCAAGTGTCGTTCGGCTCTCTTGTGTATCGTGAGGTTGACACAGGCCTTCTATTTTGCAGAAACATTGAAGCTTTTCAGCAAGGGAGAAACTCCACCTCAAGAACTGCTCTCTATTTCGCCTTTCGTCGATTCTTCGGTCTTCTCCGGTGGGCGGACACCTCTGCAACTCCAGCCTTCCGTATGACAGCCGTCATCCACTGTTGTTGCCAAAGTTATCTCATTTAAGCACTCTGATTTGTGATCAGACTCACAGAGATCATCTTCACGTCGGACCTCGCACAACTCAGTCACTAGTGGCTCGCAAATATTGGATTATATCAGCGCGCAACCTCATAAGGAGCAGATTGCATCATTGTGTCCGTTGTACTCAACCTCAACCTCAGCAGCCAATCATGTCGGATCTTCCCCATTTTCGTGTGAACGCCTCATCTGTATTCGTCCATGTAGGAGTTGACTTCGCTGGCCCCTTCAATACGAAGTGCAGCTCACTCAAAAAACCGAGAGTGTATAAGGGCTATCTTGCATTGTTCATATGCTTAGCGGTGAAAGCTGTTCATTTGGAATATGTATCGGAGCTGACCACTGAATCGTTTCTTGCCGCTTTCGATAGATTCACATCCCGTAGAGGCCTACCTTCTCATGTATACTCTGACAACGGATTGAACTTCGTTGGAGCTGCTAAAAAATTATCAGATATCTCGAATTTCTTGGCTGACAGTAAGACTGACATTTTTAAAGCTCTTGTACAACGTGAAGTAACCTGGCACTTCAATCCACCTAGCACACCCAATTTCGGCGGTATTTGGGAAGCAAATATTAAATCAGCGAAAACACTGTTGAAAATTCAAATTGGTGATAATCCAATGACAATGGAGGAATATTTCACAGTGCTCTCTCATATTGAATCAATTATGAATAGTCGTCCTCTATTGGAGCGTTCACAGGACCCCAACGAGACTTCACCTCTGCTGACACCCGGTCACTTTCTTATCGGCCGACCGTTGCTACAAGCTGTGGAGATCCCACTGGATACTACCACCCCCGTACGGCAGCGATGGACTCATCTACGCCGAATTGTGCAGACGTTTTGGAATCGATGGAGTACAGAATATCTACATACGCTTATGCAGCGAAACAAGTGGAAAACCCACTCAGAACCCTTGAAAGTGGGTCACATAGTGCTTATCAAGAACACGAGTACCGCGCCCACATTGCGGCCTCTAGGCATAGTCGAACAAATATTTCCCGGACAAGACCAAGTAGTAAGAGTGGCATTGATTCGCACCGCCTGCGGCCACCTCACACGACCTGTAAACAAACTCATAGTGTTGCCAATAGCTTAATTTGGCACCCTCTCTCTGAGAGACATTTTTTGTAAATAGAGACTGAATATCATGTGTTCACCACTTATGTGTAAAACTCATCGTAATTAATTATGTGCATCGTCTCTTCATCAAGTTTGTGCAATACTTTGTGTGTTACCTCTAATGTGCTACAGTTTCAAAATTATTAAACTCATGCTTCGTTTGGTGGGCGGAATGTTAAGAATACTCGAGAGATAAGAAAGACAGAATTGTTCATGCAGTTCCCCTTCCCCCTCTTCACCCTCATTGCTGTTGGAGAAGAAGGCTTCTCCCTCCACAACCTCAGTCTTCAGCACTCGGCTGACCCATAAACAACCATCTCTCGTAAGTAAAGCTGAAAAGCTCTCGTTTTTGTTACCTTCACACAGCTCATATATCATACATGTTAACCAGTTCTAAATTTCGCGGTCCTCCTAGCTCTCATAGAATTAACCAACTATCATCAAATGATGATCAGTAATAAATGCTCTTAATAATATCAATATTAATTGATTTACTAATTATATATGCTGCAGAATAATAATGCTTGGTACCAAGACAGCTCAAACTGTATATCACGAGATGAATTAGGAAAATAATAAAAACTTCTAGAATTTTGTATGCTGACATAAAACACAATATATTCCCATAAAATAATATAGACAAAATATTTCTTGATAAATATAATTTTCTTTGAATAAATAAATTCTCTAATATTTTAATAATTATCACAGGATTCGTTAGCATTCACAATATTGTGAGCTATAAAATATTCATTTTATTAATACTGATATATAGACTCCAAGTCAGTTCAGAATTTAACAACTTGGAACCTGTTCAGTCTATATATTCAATAGAACATACTTTGATCAATGAACAATAATCAATAAAAATAAAAATTTAAAATCTCAGGGTATGTGGGTTTGTGCCATGCATGGAAATAACCTCCCTACATGTATAAAAAAATCATAAAAAGAGTTCTTATAAAATATATGATAATGTTCGACACGTTGCGAATTTCTTAAACTTGAATGAAAATTTATATAGCACTTTGATTAATTCCCCAATTCACTGATAAAGGCCTTAGTGTTAGCTAAGACCTTAGTGAGCTCATTTAAGATAATAAGCACACTCACTATAATGATGTTCTGAAGTTCTCGTAGACTGATTAATTATCTCCAATGATTAATTAGCTGGATCCTTTCGACTCTGCAGGGCTCGTGTATGGTCCAGATTTCTTACAAGTTTCTATCAGTATTAAGATATATTTATGGGAATAAATTACAGTTAAGAACTCTTCAACAAACACTGAGTTCACAAATAATCAAACATTGATTACATATACTTGATATTTAAAAAAGGGAATGGCTTGATAATTTTAAAAAAATAATTGGAAAAAGACCCTATTCTCCATGTGCTGCCACATAGGTCGAGCTCACAAGCCAGAGAGAGCAATTCTCAGAAAAATTTCATCTCTTCCTTCAACAATTTGTAAGCCTTCCTCTGATTGGCTTCCTAATCTTAGTAAAACGTGATGTAATTGGTTACTTAAGATTCAGGGTTTCTCCAACTTTGTTATACAAAGATGAATGAAAATTTATATATAACTAGCTTAGATAATAGCCTGTGAACATTCCAATAAATGAATCTCAATATATAAGGCTATAATGTGATATACATTTAATTTTTATGTGAGCTTTGTATACTCTTAGTTTTTCATACATTTTTAGATTTCAATGAATATTTGAGTAACATAATAATCGTTGTTTTCTTATTACATAAACCTTCCCTAACATATAGTATATAAATTCTATGAGTAAAAATATTATTTAATTCATAATAGTTCATTGAGCAATCAGCTGATTCGTTCGATATCAATTCAATAAATTGTCGATTGATCTAAGATCGATTGATGTATTAAATCAAAACAAAGGATTCTAACCTCAAATTAAACAAGCAATTTTTGTTATAATCTGCCAATAATAAAACAAGCCGCTTTATAATTTTATTTCTGCCAATGAATTCTCATTATTGCTCAATTACAATTCTGCATAGTTCTCTTATCGCTTTTAAGATAATATGATTACTCTTTATCATAGATAATATTCGATTTTATTTGAGTGATACCTTGACTAGGCTATCTATTCTTTCAATTTCACAACTCTACTAAAGATTAGTTATTCACTTCAAAATTATTTTATGGTGCCAAGACACGACGTCATAAACAACAAGGTACAATGGATTAATGTTATAAGCCTCCATAAGTGTAGGGGAGTGTCAGCTAGCCTTCAACTAGCTTGAAGCTTGCTTAACCAAACTGTTCAGTTGGGAGGGCATTTGGTAGTGCTTATTTTGGGACTGCATTTGGTAAGTGCATTACATAATGGTGTTTCATGTTTCAAATTTATGAACCGGTTACATGCATAGATAGATAGATAGATTAAATAGCATTCACTGTCCACCTAAATCAGGGGGATCTGGAACATGTCAAAAAATCTAAATGGTCTAACAAATAAGACACAGCTCACAGTAACAAATACACAAGACACAGGGAAAGAAGGCATAATACCATTCATATGGAGTAATGTTGAATGTACTCTTCCTTTGAGTAAAAAGCACTTTTAGAGAAATCTATCTTTAATTGAGATCTAAAGTTGCGATCATCCATACTCTTCATTGAATCAGGTAAAATATTAAATGATTGGATGCCAGAGCTTCTGATGAATCTTCTTCCATTTTCATTGTAAAAACACACTGGCGTCTGCCGAACGTGACTTTATCACAATGCAGCACCTTGCATTTTCCTTAATGTCTTTCCTTGCATGTCTCTCAATAAAATTTGTTGAACTATTCAGTTGGAAAAATAACTAGTAGTTCTGTGAACAGTAGACCTCGCGCAGTTAAAAACCACAGCCTCCATCAGGGTGAATTATGTGATGTTATGACGTGTCGGCGAAATATCGATGTGTAAGCCACTAATAGCTGTTTGAAATGTATCGTCAATAATTATTGATATTAAGTATAATTATTATAATTGGAATGCTAATAATTTATTGTAAACAACTACTATCATACCAAGTTGAAGTACCTACTTACCGAGTTGAAAGCAGAGAAAAGTCGGGAGAAAATAACAAGCTACCTACTTCAAGTTATCAATATTGAATGCCTCATCGCTTGCAATAGTTCACACGACAGCTGATTTTTACCAAATTACATTGGGATATTAATGCATGCGTCATTCCATGCAATTAATAATCCACTCGACAGCTGATTCATGATGAATAATTCTATAGTCTGATTTTTACGGTAATACTGGCGTTTAAAAGAGACTCTTTTTCCTTTTGTTTTATCCTTGAAATGCAAAATTTCAATAACCTTCTATATATACGTTGACGCGCAATTAGAAGAGTAATATACCTGTTAGATTTCATTGAAATCTATTGCCGCGTTTCGCCGTAAATGCGGAACATAAAAATATTTGAACATAATGAGAAATGCAAAACCGTCGACTTGAATCTTAGACCTCACTTCGCTCGGTCAATGAAACTTTGGATATCTGAGTTATTTTTAAAGTCCTATGCTATTCTACTTAATCTACTGAGCCAGTACCATTTTGATTTTTTTTCTCATAGTACATGGCAGTATTGAAATTAACTGTTCTATTGATTTATTCTAACTTTGTCTACAGAAATGTGAAACTCTGCATATGAGGAGTACTGTATGTCAATTTTTTTTTTGTTTTCCACGTCTGCATCTATTTTCAGTTTGAAGAACTGGATATCAATCTTGATTAATCAAATTTGTTATTGTTCAACATACACACACATTATTTACATACATATAAAAACAATATGATACACAATTGTTTTATAACAATAAAGCCCAAGGTAAAAACCTGTGAGGGGAGAAAAATCTAAATTTTCACATGAAAACGTCACTCGAGAATAATTATGTCACCCGGCCTCACAACAGAGAGTCTTAGAGTCCTTGACTTAGAATAGTTAATCTCACAGTTTTACAGTCAGTGTCAGTGAGATTTTCTGCACACACTTCATTGTTACCATAATATTTAGATGATGGTATTTCTAGATGAAATGGATCGGCGTGAATACGCCAAATGGATCGACTCGTATCATTTGAGGATGGTGATAATGATGAGGAAACATCAAAAGGAATAGTCTCCATCTCCATTATGTTCTTAGGGATTTGCTTGTGATCATGTTTCTATAAGGTCGTCATTTTATCAATTCGAAGATCAGCCTTCTTAAACTTAGGTCAACTTATACATTTCAACTCACGTTGCTACACGTTTCAACTTAGCAAAAGGACAGAGGGAATTAGTACTATTATTCTCTTATCCCTGTTATTGTTCTTGGTACCTTATACAAAAGGGACTCCGTAATACAAGAACAAATCAGTCCTTGCCGGAAATAGCTAGAGGAAAAAGAAAAAGAAGAAGAAGAAGACGACGACGACGACAGGAGGAGAAGAAGAACAAGCGATAAGAAGGAGAAGATCATAGAAAAAGGAGACAGAAGGAGAAGAAGAAGAAGAAGAAGAAGAAGAAGAAGAAGAAGAAGGAAAAAGAGGAAGAAGATGAAAAATAATAATAAGAAAAAAATATAGATAGGAGAAGATTATAACCATTGAGTACACTATTTTATCTATAACCACTCTTTTGTTGAATTGAAAACTTATAAATTACTGGTGGTACTCCCACACAGTAACAGTCAGGGGTGTATTCAAATACCGTTGGATAACATCTTTCCAATATTGTTTCATCCATCTAGAAGTATATAATCTGTTCTTTCTTACATTGATATCAATTATGTATAAGTTACTGCAGTATCAAAATTATTTGATATTGACTGAACAATTGAAAGTCACATTGAAATAGTTATTTTGGAGTTTGGTAGAAATACATTTACATGGAAATCAATTTATTCATTAAAGGCAATCCACATAATTCTAATAAGTTATGATAACCCATGATGATAAGATAGGTGTTCAATGAATAAATGAAGCCTAACAACTTGAAATATATTTCAAATTATTTAAGATTAAATTGATTCTACCTCGGTGCTAGTCAGCTTTACATGTATTTTGTACATGTATCATTGTATTGAATTATTAAATATTTGATGATTTTCTCTCCACAGGAGAAACGTTTAAAGCTGGCATCAAATGATGTCACCACATTATTTACATATGTAAATTATATATTTATATATGTATGTCACGTGGATTGAAGGAGCGTTGTTTGTCACGTTGTTTGTTGATTGAAGGAAGATTCTATTTTACTATTTAAATAAATCATAATGTAATTTACTTATCCACTTTGAGATTTACATAGTGATAATAAGTAGGAAATGAAATGTATAGCAAACACTTCAGTTGCTATGTAGGCCTACTATATTCTATTCTGTAGTGTCTTATTTTTTACTAAAGTGATGAAGTATCAGAAAATACTATTATTCAGCATTGTTATGTATTATTTTCAATGTCATTTTTTTCTCTTTCTTTTCAATAATTTAAAATTTGTTATTATTTTAAATAAGTAGTCAACTCAACTATTGTTTGTTTTTAATTATATTATTTGTATTATTTTCTGTATTGTTATAATACTTGATAGAGAGTTGAGTGTAAGAGAGGATCGACTGCGCCCTAACTTCGCTCTCTAAGAAAAATAAAGGCAGTCATTCTATTCTATTCATGTCACCATAATATATATGTATATATATTGAAAAACAGATGACATCCAATTTATTAGAACAAATAATGGAATGCCTTCATCTTCATGTGTAGGCAACACACCACACCAACCTTGTTCCTGTGAGACTGACCTTGTCTCTGTGACACTCCACTTGCTCGAATAGGACTCTATCCCACTACTTGTTCCAGTGACACTACTTGTTCCAGTGAGACTCACCTTGTCTCTGTGACACTCCACTTGTTCGAATGGGACTCTATCCCTCTACTTGTTCCAGTGACACTACTTGTTCCAGTGAGACTCACCTTGTCTCTGTGGGAACTTGTTCCTGTGAGACTGCCATTTATAGAAATACTTGTTCCTATGAAACTTGTCTCTGTGACACTAATATCGTTCAAAAACACTACTTGTCTCTGTGAGAACTTGTCTCTGTGATACGGACCCAGTTTCAGCTCTGATAAACATGAGATGTTTGTTCACTCTCATTTGTTTGTGTGTGGATGAAGAAAGAAATAGTCAAAGCAATTCTGTGGGGCACTAAACATTGATTTTACTACCGAAATTCCAAAAAATTTCCAATGGAGTTCAATTTCAGATGTACAAATGATTCTTTACCAGTACACACGGGTTTGCTTTCAATGCATTAGTGAATTATTGAGGAGAGGAAGTAAAGCTATAAAGCTGGCTGGGACGATACATTTGTAAGAATTTATCCGATGCGTCGAGAAGCCTGACGTTGTTATGGATGGACAACATTAAAACTTGCGCCCAGTCATCACTGCTGAATGACTCTTCATTTGTTTTCCTTCCACTTCCCTCAAATTAAACAGCACAACAAAGCTGTGAGCGGCCTTAGCTTTTTCTCGACTGAATCTCTTCTCCTCCTCTGCTTATTCGCGAAAATTAGAGTCATAAAAAGCTTTGCAATATATCTTTTCCCCCTGACTTGAGCGTCTATCTTCATCTCTGGCTGACTCACTCCCTGCACGTATCTAGTCATCCTTCTTCACTACAGACACCCCTCATCAGCCAACTTCTTATTCTCCAGTATATTTTTCTCAGGCGGACAACTTGCTTCGTTTTCCTTGGTTAATCAGTTTTCACAAGAAAATTACAAGAAGTCTCCGAAAGAGTTTCCTCTCCTCGAAATGAGCAAGTACGCAGTAGCTTCAAGGAGAAGTTCCAACCTTCCAGCACGCTGATTCCTGGCAAATTTTAGAACTCCAATCTTGAATCTCAAGAGTTTATTTAACTCCAAAAACCAACCTCAATCGATTGAGTATACTTGCATATTATGATATTATTGCATTAGATGACATTTTTGAGATTACGTCGTGTAGTGAAAGACAATCTGGGCATTCTGTAAACGGTATTGGATGTTCACAAGACATTACAAATTAGTCATGGAATGATAAATACTCAACTGCAATTTATACCTGAAATAATGAATACTGTTATAAATTATCTTCTTATAGTTTAATTGAATTAAATTTTCATGATCGAACTGGTAGAAATTTATATTGCGGTTCTCAAAATCTGCAAATGGAAGTAGAATGTCCATTATTTGAATTCAACATATCAAATTTCATTAACTTCATTTGCATCTATACTCAATTATTCAACATCATGATTTATTTATTTTGTGTTTTTGAATAAAGAAAAGCATTATCCTAATTGTTTCATTCTATCTCTTCAGGAACTTACATGAATGACTTTCCTCCAATAATTGAAAGCCTCATATCCCATTATCTTAATGGTAAGCTATGTCGATTTTACAGAGTGGGTAAAAGTCCGAGAACGACTTAATATCTCATACACAAAGGTAATTTGACAGTGGGTGTGATTGGGGATCCTACTCAAATTGAAAAAACTACTTCACTATGACTTTAAAAATCTGGTCCGCCATCTTGGATCCGCCATCTTGAATGCAACTTCATTTTTTTTAATAGGAAGGTGGTCATGTGATACATGATTTCGATACAGAATTTTAAGAAAAAATAAATGGCAGAAACTGCATATCGATATCTCAAACCGTTTCGAAGATATTCACATTAATCAATACTATTCAAAGCAGAAATGAGAGAAAAAAGTATGAGAACGGCTTAGTATCTCATAAACAAATGTGATTCCAAAGTGGGTGTGATTGAGGATTTTACTCAAATTAAAAATACTACTTTACTATGACTTTAAAGATCTTGTCCCCCATCTTGGATTCGTCATTTTCAATGAAACTTTATTTTTTTAATAGGATGGTTGTCATGCGATACATGATTTCTATACAGAATTACAAGAAAAAATGAATGACGAAAATCGCACATCGATGTCTCAAACCGTTTAGAAGATATTCACATTATTAATCAATACCACTCATGTATTTCATTTCTGATTTGCATGGTACTGATTGATAATGTGAATATTTTCTGAACGGTTTGAGATATTGATATGAGGTTTCCGTCATTCATTTTTTCTTAAAATTCTGTATCGAAATCATGTGTCGCATTACCACCTTCCTATTAAAAAAAAATGAAGTTGCATTCAAGATGGCGGATCCAAGATAGCGGACGAGATTTTCAAAGTCATAGAAAAGTAGTTTTTTCAATTTGAGTACGATCCCCAATCACACCCACCGTCAAATTACCTTTGTGTATGAGATATTGAGCCCTTCTTGGACTTTTCACCCATCCTGTATAAAATCATAAGATTCTCTTGTACTCAGGGGTGCCCACAGCATGTTTTGATGTTGCGACATGAGGCTGAATTTTGGGGGGATTTTTGGAAAAAACTAGGGTAAATGGGGGGAGATTTTTCAATATACAGTTCTCAAGTACCTAAATAGATACCAAATTTTGAGAATTTTGGGGGGGAATTTTGCGACATGGACCATTGGGGGGATGGGCACCCCTGCTTGTACTGTATATTTTATGTTATTATTCTGATATCATAGTTTTGAATTTCCGTGTTTGGTTGAAAATGTAGCAGATTAAAGCGATCACCTTCTCTGAATCAGAGCAAGCCTACTCTGAGAAGCCGTCGCGTAGAAGACGTACGACTGCATCGGAAAAGTCGACAATGACCGACGAAAATGGAGTCTTTGGAAAGGCCGTAATTGACACCGGACCGAGCCGCTGCTACTGTCAGAGTTGGTTGAATGGGAAGCATTGATTTCATTTATAACAAATGCTGACAGTTTGAGATGAATCTAACTATCACAAAAACGAATCCCATTTCGATCTGTCAACTCGGAAATCAGGTCCGCACCCAATCCCTTTCCATAAGGACTGCGCCCTCATTTGGGACTCCCCCGTCAATAAACCTCGGCGGTCGTTGCAGCCTTTCACCTTCCAGACCTATAGCGACATTTGAAGGTGGGCGTTCTAGTTGGTCGAATTCTACAATAATTTTTTTAAAGCTGTGCGTAATGATGCATGGAAAATGACAAGTGGTGAGAATAAATTTGTTACTCAACTCCTAGAATCCTGAACAATAAAATTTATGATGCCTGGGATACTATAGTATTTCAATATCTAAGATCATTATATCAATATCATTCAATATAATTTCAATATCATCAGTCTATATAAGATCATTATATCATCAGTCTCTACCTTGATGTGGAATATTAAAGTATTTTATTTTTGTGTGTCTCTTCATTACTGCATCAATTGAATTAAAATGTTTCATCCATTTCCATAAATATATAAACAAATGTATCCAACAAACCTCTCCACAGAATCATATACTTTATTTATCGGGATGTATTTCACATTTCTCAATGTCAACTGTGGGGATTAATCTGTATTTGTTCAACTGTATGGATTAATCTGTATTGTTGTTGAACTGAATGAATAATATTCTATTCTATTCTAATAATCGAATTTGTCTCATCTCAAACGTTTTTCTCCAATTACGTGCCACACTAATAAATGTGCTACCACCGCTTGTACCCTTGAAATGTTGATTGTCGGTGTGTAGACGCTGCTAAGACAAGATCTTACATACATCATCTATTGTATGTGTACCTTGAAAGGGGGGTGGGAGGGCCACGACAACATGGCTGCCCCATCCAAATGTGTGTCAGCAGCCATAAAGTCAGATTCATTGCATCTGTCAGCGCTCCTTCCAATCAATGCTTTCCATTCAACCAATACTGACAGAATGAGGTGAATCTCACAATACAGGCGGAGGCAATGATGACGTAGTACAACAATAGTCCTTTGGACCGGCACCGCACAACATTGGAAGACAACATCAGTGCAGCAGGCAACATCAGGACTGCCCCACACACATACATATCTTACGTAAGCCCTTCAGTGTGGAGAGTGCGTCTGCTGTTCCCTTGGACGGCAACAATATGTCAAGAGCAAAGCGCTCTTGCCAAATTGAACATCATGCATTATTATGTTGCAACACCCCCTACCAACCCACTTGCATTACAAATTACGTTATTAACAATGGAGGGTGTTTGATTTCTGTCGCCAACGCTCAAGATTCACAGCACACATACTTGTTGAGCGTAGACAAGACTTGAAGCTTGGAAATGCATCATTGTCGGCGGCAAATCACTTGATTGAGTGACGGTTTAACCTGATGTTGTTTAACCTGAACATAAATAGATCGAGTTAATATACTCTACTAGTCCAGTCAATATAGACATCGAAAGGGGGTATTTGGGTACATAAGAGAAGTCCAGCACTTCATGCAAAATTCCCTTGTGCTAGATACAGGGTGACCCAAAGACCTCGTATTTTTGGCTCATTTTCCAGTATTCAGCTATTTCTGCCAAATCTCGTAATCGGACAGAAAAATTTGCTCTTGCATTTTTCCTAGAATATAAAATTCTGAATAAAATGAGATAATTTGGAACTCTCTATCTCCAATGAGTACTGAGTTATGATTTTTCAAATATGATTGAAATTTGAAGAGAAAATCATTTTTTTGATAAATTTTAGATCTTGATCAACAATATCTTCCGATTTTTACCATTTAGGTGTATAGTTCAAAAACTCTCTGGCCGTATTTTTGTGCTCTACAATCTGAAATCAGGTAGAGCGCTCTATCATCTGACAGATTTCATCGTACTACGTACACTTCATTCTTCTCGGCTCGTCAAGGCGGTCCAAAATCATGCATCACAAGTCAAATTCGGTCGAAAAGTGGAAAATTTATTGTTGAGTGTACTAAAGCCTATTTTCCAATACACAAACAATGGCCAATTTCTATATTCGAAGCTATGTATCTCTGTAACCCCACATTATAAAAATCATTACTTGATCTTGAAATGTACAATATAATTTCCTCTTTCACTTGCTGTGATTTATGGAAAAATATTTTCGTAGACTGAGATTTGATTGTTAAAAAAGATCCGGAAATTTACTATATTTTTATCATATTAACGGTTTTGGCAGTACTATGATAAGGAAAGGTTATTCAAGATGGATTTTAGACAACTTAGCTCGTACAGGATGGATTTATCTACAATTTGGAATCAATCGAGAGCTTCTATGATGTATCAGACTCGATTTAGAAACTCTTGATCAACAGTAAAATCACGGAAAAAATGTAAAAACTGAAATCGTCATTTTTGAAATCTTCTGTAACTTTTGAATGGTATTGGAATTGGGAGTATTATTTATTGGAGTGGGTAGAGGGGACAATTTTCACATCCTCACTAGATTTGGAAATTTTATCAGAAGTATTTCAAAAGACATGCAGCTTTGAATATAGAAATTGGCCATCTTTTGTGTATTGGAATATGGGCTTAAGTACACTCAACAATAAATCTTCCACTTTTCGACCGAATTTAACTAATGATGCATGATTTTGGACCACCTTGACGAGCCGAGAAGAATGGAGTGTAGTAAGATAAAATCTCAGCATTGTGTTTGAAGTTATAAGTGTTTGAAATTTTGATGCTTGAGGTGTCCTTAAGCGCGCCTCTCCACTAGGAAATACTGAAATGGAGTGCATCTAACGAGTGATTCTCATAAAACATAATTTTATGAACTCATGTCATTGTGCGAAATATCAATGTGAAAACTATGTAGTTGGTGATGATGGTTGAAGCTGAAAATTAGGTGTTTTTCACAATACAAGGAGCTTTGTTGTCAGGTGTACCTGGAAATCTATATGAGATGGAACGCTCTACCTGATCTAAAATTGTAGAGTACAAAAATACGCCTAGAGGGATTTTGAATTATACATTTAAATAGTAACAATCGGAAGATATTGTTGATCAAAATCTAAAATTCTTCAAAAATTGATTTTCTCTTCAAATTTCAATCATTTTTGAAAAATCATAACTCAGTACTAATTGGATATAGAGAGCTCCGAATGATCTCATTTCATTCAGAATTTCATATTCTAGAAAAAAGGTGGAAGCAAATATTTTTGTCCGATTACGAGATTTGGCAGAAATGGCTGAAAATTGGAAAATGAGCCGAAAATACAATGTTTTTGGGTCACTCTGTATCTAGCTCGAGGAAATTTCGCAAGAAGAAATTATTGGTTCTGGACTTCTCTCATGTACCCAAATGATATATCAAGAAATCAGAACTACAATATAAATTGCATGCACCAATATATATAGTGACTGGACTATACTTGGATTGAGATAATATACTTCAGTGATCATCAATCAAGGCAATAAAAAATGTCATTGATAATGGATAATTGTAAAAGCTCAGTCATAGAGACTTGGGTCTTTGTATTCTGTTATCAAGCTCCTCTAGTTTGTTAGTTGTCCGCTCTGACGCTAGTTGTTCGATAGTGCTAGTTTGTCATTTGCTCACTTAGCCTACTTCTAATTTTGTATTTTTTATATATGATTTCCTGATGTATTTTATTCGTTTTATTGTTCTAGTAATTTATATTGCAGTTTTCGTCATATTCTTCAATTATTCGAGCCATTTTGCGTTGGTTCTGTGTCATTTTTATTTCCAATATTTCGATCTCCCATCATTGGCTTCCATCGATTTTTGCTTCCACTAGTTTGCTTCTTCAAGTCAAGTTGCCCTTTCGAGGCTTTCCTTTTTATTTCTTCAAATATGTAGCAATTTCATCTTTCCACCTAAAAATAATGTTTTAAAGTGTTTTCCAAGTTCTCCTTGTCATTCTGTGCAAAAAAGTTTCATTGAGGGATTTTTTCTCATCAAAATATCTTCATCATTCCAAAAGCTAACCTATTGGCTCTGCATCACCTTGTGTTCGACTTAAAAAATGCAAAACTAATTTTCCACGAACTCTATCATCAAAATTCAAATGTTTTCTTCTGTCATAAATTATTCTGAATACTCAAAAATTGTAATCATGAGTATTTAAATGTAAGTTCAATTTTTCTCTTTTGGCACTTTGATTGGTTCGGTTACAAGTCACTACTTGTAGGCCACAATATTGCTTGTCATTTGACTACCTCTCTGCATCAGGACACCGTGTCCGCCGCTCTCAGCATCAGGATTGAAGATCCGCCGCTCTTGTCATTTGACTATTTCCAAGATTCTGGATCTTGTGGGTGTACTAACCCAGTCCAATTCTCAACCAATCAGAAATGTAGCCTTGCTGCCAATTTCAAGTTTCATGAACTCTGTTCTCGCCTGTGTGCAATTCTTGCCCGTGTGAAATCTCTGTGTGCATCCAGTGATCTGGTTTCTCAAGTGTGCTCAGAACTTTCTGTATCAAATTGTTTCAACTGTATGAAATGAACTGTATCAAATCAATTCAAATTGTTTTCACCATCGTTATGGACAATTATAGTTTGTGCCAACTGCAACCATTATCTCATATTTTGCATATATTATGAACTCTGGCACCCTTCCATTCCAGCCAACAACTGCAAATTTTGTGTTTCGGTCCACCCTGGATCCTGTCTATCTGCTCTGAGGTCATTCATCGGTCCTCGGCACTCTTCTCTTTGGTCGACGGAGCCCTGCTTCATTAGTTTTTGGTACCCTCCTCACTGGTCTCCTTTTCTCTCACTGATTGCATCCAAGGTGCCCTGCCGCCTGACAAGGTCCGAGTCACTGGTGTGTGTCTCACGCGCCCTCCCGGGAACAAGTTAGATGGCCTTACTTGCAACGATCGCTTATCAGATGAATTTGTCACTTTCAATATTTTTAGACTTATTCTTCGGCCCTTTTTACACAGAGGTATTTCTAACATTCATATTTTCATTCTTTCAAATTGCTACTTATTTGTTGAATTGAAACTTATACTCACCCCTTTTTTGTGAGTCTCTTTCTCTTTTACCACAACATTGGAATGCCTGTTGTGCAAAAATTTTGCTACTTCAAGAATTAGAAGTCACATTTAATAATTCTGTATATGAATAATTTTAGGAATTGACAACGTTTTAATACTAATTTTCAATCATTTCTAATCAGACAGTACAGCTGTCTTTTGCTCTGTTCTGCACATTAGCCAAGCTGCTTCTGGTGCCCTCTCACGTCATACAAGTATTGTTATGATCTGTTGAGATTTAAATTGAATTTATTGATGATCCATGGTTGATTCTAATCATCAATACAGTATAATATTTCTAGCCTTTTTGTCACTCATTTTCTCAAGAACAGTAATCTTAAGAATCAGTGAAAGTGAATTCACAGACAATTGCTTATCTATTGAATATATATTGAGTTTGTATTTCTAGCCTTTTTGTCACTCATTTTCTCAAGAACAGTAATCTTAAGAATCAGTGAAAGTGAATTCACAGACAATTGCTTATCTATTGAATATATATTGAGTTTGTAAATATTTTATCTCAGGACTATTGAATTGCTCAAATCAGCTATTGAAAATGAACCAAAAATATCAAGTTTACATCTATCTATATTCAAATTACATATTATATTTTACATTGAAAGCTATATCTATATTCAATATATATTGTATTCTATAAAATCCTATATTCAAATATTCGCAAATGTTTTGTAATATCTATTGATTTATTGACACTTCTGAATTTCTGCAATTATTGTTGTACCCTACTAGCATTTTATATCTCCATCATCAGTAAAACTCTTTGTTCGTTTGTGAAGTATTCTAAGCCTATGACAAAAAGGCAAAATAAAATCAGTCATTGTTTCTGTACAACTTTGTCTTTATTTAGGAAAATCATTATCACAGGTATCAAATTTAGAACTATTATATTTTCAGGTTTACAATTACAATTCTTTTCGAACATTCGTCTAGCTTCCAGGGTCAATTAAGATTCAAATAACGGAAGTAATTTCAATTTGGCACTTTGTTGGGTCTGTGGTGTAAGAACTAGACAAGTTTTAGTTCTTTTATCAAATTCTGCTTCTCACACCAATCAGTCCACTCAAGTTAGGTTGGCTTTACGACCCAACCTGCCTCGAGACTCATCAATAATGATCTCATGATTGTATCAATAATTACTTATAACAACTATTTTCGTGTGAAATATCAGTCGATTCCTAAAACCTACAGAGTTCCTTTTTAACTGAGAAATACCTTAAATTCGAATGACTGTGAACAGAATCCTCATCTGTAAGAATTTCTCAATCATGAGACAAAAATACTCTAATGAAAAGGATTGCCTGATACCACAGGATTTTTAATGGAATTTCCCCACTGATACACTTCTTTAAAGCTATAAATTTGACGTGGTTAATATTGAAATGAAATTTGTTATCCAATCTATTGGATTTCATGATCAAATACAGTACATGCTTTAGATCGACCAGTGTTCATATCAACAGTCATTTCTGAATAATATGGTCTGAAAATACTTGATCATATTATCAACTTATGAAAATGCTGATAATATGGGATGGCATAGGCAATGGCCGAACTTATCTTTGTGATTTCCTTAACAATGACGAACGTTGAATCCCCCTTTTTTCCAACGATCTGGAGGTACTATTGTTTATTTAACTAATGATATAAGATATGAAAGTAGAAAGGTCGATTTCTTATCGGCTGATTGTATTTACTGTGAGTGTAGCTACGATGACTTATCGTTCTCTTTGCTGGCTGTATATAGATTGCATATATACTCACAAAGTATATATATAAATGAGCTGAACAATTATCTATTGAATCTGGAGGAAAGGAGAAAAAATCCAAAACCTTTCTTTAAAGTAGGCGACATCAATATAAATTTATTAGCCAATGAAAATTGTGTAGATGATTATAAAATAATGATGTTTTCTTTTGGTTTTGAATCCCTAATTAATGAGCCTACACGATTGATAAATGATACAGGAACGTGTATAGATCATGCATTTGTACAGTATCCCAAAAAATGTCCAAATAATAGAATAAGGAATATTGAAGCCGAGGTCATGCACCTAGGTATTACCGATCATTCGATGGTAGAATTAGTAATTTATTATGAAGCAGCAGCTAGTGTACATCAGAGAGCCGCCACTGAAGTACACAAAAAAACAAGAATAGACTATAATAAACTTTGTGAAATATTACTTGAATCAGAATGGGATAATGTGATAGGGAAAGCAGACAATTTTTATGTTGAAGAGGGTTGGGAGAGATTTATCTCTTATTTGAATGAAAAAATTAGCGAAGCAGAAATAACGTATGAAATAATTAGGCATAGAGTGTCGAAGCCTAGAACTGAGTGGATATCTGATAGGTTGATAAGAAAAATTCAGTTCAAGGATTTCCTCTATAAGAGGCAGAAAGAGGAACCTAATATTGTGAATAAGGCTAAGTACATAAAATACAGAAATAAATTAATAAATGAAATACGCAGGGAAAAAAACTACTTCCTTAAATTATTTGAATCTAGTAAGAATGATTCAAGAGAGCAATGGAGAATTGTAAATAGAATGTTAGGGAGAAATGAGGATAGGAGGAACATAGATAAAATAGTATTACAGGATGGTGGAATAGACGAGGGTAATAAACGTATAGCAGACAGTATAAACAACTACTTTCTCACAGTGGTTGGAAGTAATAAAGCGAAATTAGAAGACTGTCCACGTTATGATGGATACCTAGGTGCACAGATTTTTCCAGTCCATGGTCCAATAGAATCAATTTTTATCTATCCGGTTAATGATATTGAAATTGGAGAAATGATTAAAGATTTAGAAATGAACACTTCTCCTGGAGTAGATAGTATCTCAACTTTAACAATAAAAATAATTTCAACATACATTACCGACGATGTACTCGTTGAACTGTGTAATATTAGTTTACAAAAAGGAATATTTCCTACAATTCTTAAAAAATCTATAGTAATTCCCATTCGAAAAAGCACAAAAAACAATGATATTGATAATTATAGACCTATAACATTATTATCTATTTTCGCGAACAATATTGGAGAGAGTAATGAAAAACCGATTACTGAATTTTTTTAATGAGAGTAACTTTTTCAGTAAGAACCAGTATGGGTTTCTAAAGAATAGAGGCACAGAAGAGGCCATGAAGTCACTACTTTCCAAGATCAATGATAGCTTTAATAAAAACTTAAAATGCTCAGCAGTGTACTTGGATATTTCAAAAGCATATGATTCAATAGAACACGATTTTCTTCTGAGGAAACTGAATAGGATAGGAGTAAGGGGGTTAGCAAATCAGTGGTTTAAGAGTTATTTAGAAAATAGATATCAGCAAGTAAGATTAAACAATGGAAATGAGCTTAGTGAAATCGGCTTGATTAAGAATGGCATACCCCAAGGATCAGTGTTATCGGCGATACTCTTCCTCTCATACGTCAATGACCTCTGTAATGGTAATGTGTTGGGTGAAATTGTATCTTTTGCAGACGACACTGCGCTTTTCTATGAAGGCAGAAACAGGATGGGAATACTGAATAAACTGCAGATAGATATGAGAAGTATAAGCTGGTGGTTTTCGAAGAATAAATTATTACTGAATGCAAAAAATCCAATTTACTCCATTTCAAACTTCAAAACCAAAAACTGGATGACCCTCATCCTTTACCTAAATATAACAAGTTTAGCTGTAATGTTGATTTAATGAACTGCCAATGTGATGTTATTGAGGAGATTGATTGTGTCAAGTACCTGGGTTTGATTATAGATAATAGGCTGTCATGGCAAGAGCATATCCAAAAAGTAAAGCGAGAGATTTTTATTTCTATCAGGGATTTCTATTTCTTGAAGGATATTTGTCCAAGATATTTTTTGGTACACTTATACCATGCTCTGGTGGAATCAAGAATCAATTATGGTCCTATATTTTATGGGAGTGCCTATGAAACCAATATAAGGGCTATAATAATAGCACAAAAACATATAGTAAGATTGATTTGTGGCAAGACCAGGGTGGAGCATTCGCATCCACTTTTTAAGGAGCTGAATATATTGCCGGTCAGAAAGTCCTTCCTAATAAAATCAATCATAGATATTTTTAAAAATAAAAATGATTTGCCAAGACAGGATATTCCATATGGGATACGCAATAGAAATAGAGTCTACTTACCAAGACCACGTTCAGAGCACAATAGGAGGAATTTATATTTGGCTCTACTGCGGGTTACTCAGGTCTTATACTTGGTTTTCCAGTTTCATAAAATCATAGAGTTTGAAATTTTCTGTGTATGATTGCTATTGTATAATTGCTACATCCAGAATTTTTGCTGTGTAAAAATGAATTGCACATTCATAGTTGGAATGATAGTATATAAATTTACCTATAAATAAGGAGTGGTTGTTTGTACTTTCTGTATCATTTACCTATAGATAAGGAGTGGTTGTTTGTACTTTCTGTATCATTCGTCTTCTGGACTGTATTGATTTTATAATGCTTGCTTTTGTATAATTATTTTATATTTGAAATGTTTCAGAGATCATTTTTTAGTTGTTATCGAGTTCTCGTGATTAGGTTTTAGAGCTATTGTATGATTCAGTTTTTTGAACTATGAGAGTGAGCTAGAACATTATTTTTAGGATTATTATTTTAGGTTTCAGGTTTTGTCTTCATTTAATTAAATTTTGTATTCATTTATACTGATGGAGCCCCACACAGGATTCCTTTGGGGTCTCCTATTTAGACGATAGACATTCATTTTTTGTAAAGTGTGTGTTTATTGGTCGAATAAATTTATTTATTATTTATTTATTTATTTTTCATGACTCGATTCTATCTAAAATATCTGTGACTCTTGCCACGGACACTACATGAAACTAGATAGAGCTGGAAGATGAGCTCTTATGATTATGATGAATGGAAGGCGATAACTCAATATTTTAGTGTTAAAAAATGCAATTTTGTTACCCCCGTCATTTTTATCAGTCAAGGTGAGTTCTCATGGATTTATCACCGTATACACTATACTAGCAATGTATACTAGCAATGGAGCTCAATTTCAGAGTAGTTGAGCACAATACGATTTGAATATTATTATTATTACAGTACGGGTATCAAATTAAGTAATTTGCGTTTTGGAGCCGATTGCACGCAAATAAGACGCTTCATCGTCTTCGTTAACTTGTATCTTGTGTATTTTGAAGAGAGATGTGAATTGTGGAACAAAAATTTGCTCGCTTCATTGTTCTTGATGATCGAAAGAGATGGCGCACCAGAGAAAGAAGCTCGTAAGTAGATTTTGAATCTCAAAAGCGGGCCCTCTAATTGGTTTTAAAGTTTTCCCTTCTGCAAATAAAGCGAGTGCCGACGAATGTTTATACTGTACTTGTTCTAAGAAACTCCTCCTCCTTCTTCTCCAACAACACCCCCTCCCCCTCCCCATATCCATGCAACTATACCAACTTTCTCCTTATCAACGCTGCTGTCGTCTGACTTTCTGCTCCTTTTTTCTTCCCTTCTTCCCTTCTTCTCTCTAAGTTCTTCAGCAGCCAATCATGTATCTCGAAAGACTAAAACGAGGAAAAATTGCTTCCTCTATGAACTTTTTCGACTAACAGTCAGCGTGGTGAATTTGAGATAACTCACAGCTCTGGATAACGAAATACGTTTCATTTTCCCCGAGAACAGTATCCACAAGTTAGTGAAAAAAGAAGTTATACATAATAAAAATCCAAGCACAATACTATACTACGCTATTCCACTATAATGGTAATAATGTCATAAACATAAATAATATGTCAATTCTAATAAATGTGTGTATTTCATCAAGGAATAAGTGATGAAAATGTTATTAGGTACAAATATGAGAGAGATGTAGAGAGAATGTGAGATGATTGAGAGCTCGACGAGAGCGGTCGTATCGGAGTGGTTGCTGCGTCAGTTGTGCAAAGTTTAAACGTTCCGAAACAAAATATTTCGTGCTAGTGAACCGTGCTGTAGTGAATATTTTATTTGAAGATTTAAAAATGTCTTGTTTTATTTGCTCTAAATCCGTTCGGAACTCAGGTGAGCTGATTTCATGTGTCGACTGTGAAGCGAATTTTCATATAGGATGTTGCCATGGGAAAAATTGTAATGTGAAATTTTCAGTTCAATATTATCATCAAAATTTTATAGTTTTTGCTAATCTCAGTTCTGCTAGGAACTCAGGAAGTGAAAGTGCAAATTTTTAGTGAGAAAAATGAAGAACCCAAGACATAACCTATAAACTTGAGTGTTGATAGGAAATGACATTGGGTAATACGGCAAGGCAGAACATCCGAAAGGATCTCTCTGCCGATAAAAGCCATAAGAGTAAATAAAATATAGGATGTGTGAAAATGACCAAGGACGATGCGGACTACATAAATAAGAACAAACAAATTTGGAGATGTAGCAGCTGTTCCTCTACACGTCGCAATGGTGAGTGAATCGACAAAAGGAAACAAGGAAGTCGCAGGAGTTCTTGAGGTAATTGCAGGAAATCAGACGTCGATGAAGGAGAATATTAAGAAAATGGAGTTGGAGCTTGAGAAATCAATTAAATCATGTCATCAGGCGATTAAAAACATGAATAAGAAGTTTGATGAACAAAACAAGCAAATTAGTACATGCCTCATCAACATCGATAAGCTTTCAACAGAAGTAGCTAGCCTCAGGAAAGAAAATGCAGAACTGAAGGAACGCGTCGAGGATATGGAGCAATACTCGAGATCGAACATGCTGGAAATAAATGGTATACCCAAAAAACAGAATGTAGATGTAACAGAAATCATTTGTAGAATGAGCGAAGCATTAGGACACAAAATAAAAGCAGTTTCAATCGACATTTGTCACTGACTGAAACAACGAAATGAAAACCTACCTTCACCAATCGTTGTTAATTTCGTTCGTAGAACAGACAAACATGTAATATTGAATAAAAGGAAAGTTACGAGGCAGTTTTCTGCAAAGCAGATGGGCGAAACAACGGACCATCCAGTATATGTGAATGAAAGTCTAGCACCTACGCGAAGAAGGATTTTCACCATGGCGAGAGAGATCTTTAAAAGAGGCGACATCAAATACCTATGGATCAAGCAAGGAAAGATTCTAGCAAGGAAAGAAGACGGAACACCAGTTATTGAACTCAAGAACAGTGAACAAGTGAAAAAGTTGAGCGTGAGAAGTGCATCAGAGCAGCCAGGTAACCCAGAAAATAACAGTGACAGTGAATAAAAATGTCATCAGAAATAAGTAACAGAGAAACACTAATTATTCATCAAAATATACGCAGTATGCGAAGTAATTTCGATTTATTCTTAGTGCTAATGACGAAATTAGAAAACAACCCGCTAATAATAGTTTTGACAGAAATATGGATACTAGAGAATGAAATAGACTATCATATAGAGGGCTATTCAGTACATGGTAATTTTAATCATAACTACAGAGCAGGAGGAACTTTGGTTTATATTAGCAGTGAGATAACGTTCAAAACAAAGACAATAGATTTTATTTAAGCGGACTGTGTACATATATCTTGTTTATATAATAATTTTCAATTCCAGTTGTTGGCTGATACAGGTTGCAATCAAACTCACCCAAAATATTTCTTAACGAATTAACCTTGTACTTTGAAGAAATATTTAATATTAACGAGAACAATGGAGTTAAGATATAAATATAGATCTTTTACAGAACACCAGAATTATTGACAATTACAAATATCTAATGAACAGTTTTGAATTGAACTCACTCAAAACTGATTACACTCATAGGTCCCGATTTTCAAACTCTTCAATAGATCATCTTTACTTAAAATCCGGCAAAAATAGAACAAAACTGGATGAAATTCCAGAAATACTACATTTAGATATAACTGATCACAGTACAATCATACTTCAAGTTGAAGGACTGAAGAGATCCAACGATGAAGCAGATATAAATAATAAAAAATATTCCTAATCAATCACGGAAAGTTGAATAAAATTTTATCGTCGATTGATTGGGATAGAGAAATACCAGCAGCATCGGTTGATGAGGGATGGGAAAATTTCATTGACATTTTAAAAAGCGCTTTCAAAGATTCACAAGAAAATCTTTTTTTTAAAATAACTTGACACAGAAATTTAGGTCGCCATGGATAAATAGTTATCTGATCAAGAAAATAAACTTGAGAAATGAGTTATACAAGAATGTAATCAAACAACCTAATAATGACGACTTAATTCAAATATACAACACATTCAAAAATAACTTACGTGATAAACTGGGAGAAAGAAAACAATATTATTTTTCAAAACTGTTTAGAGAAAGCCAGGGAAACATTAGAAATACGTGGAAAACAATTGACCCGTTAATAGGATTGAAAAAAAATAAAGAACCACTATAACTAATTGTTGATGAGCAGGGAAATAGCATACATGATAGTGATAAAATTTCTAATTTGTTTAATTCTCATTTTCTAAATGTTGTGAATAAAATGGACGATGAATTAGAACAAACCACATTGCAAACCAAAGAAGAGTCTGCTAGATTATCAAAAATAAGTTTCCATACAAATCTCCAACTAATTTAATTTCTCTCCACATTCGGAAGAAGTAGCAAGTTTAATAAGAAAATTGAAAAACAAATCTTCGCCAGGTGTTGATGGAATAAGAACAAGAATGATTAAGAAAACTTACATGAATTATTTGAACAAATTAACCGATCTAATCAACCTGAGTATTGTCGGAGGAAAATTCCCAAGCATGTTCAAACACAGCGTAGTAATACCAATTCTTAAAAAGCAAAATTGTAAACACATAGATCAGTTCCGCCCAATTCCACTTTTACCGGTTTTTTCCAAGATTTTAGAAGAAATATTCAAGATTAGACTTGGAAACTTTTATAAGAATAATAACTTTTTTAGTGATAACCAATATGGTTTCCGTGAAGGAAGAAGTACAGAAGCGGCAATTAAAAATCTCATTTCAAAAATAAATGACAGTTATAGTGTTGATAATAAGTGTGCAGCTCTGTTTCTTGATATCTCTGAAGCATATGATGCTATTGATAAAAACATGCTTCTAAAAAAACTTGATTTATCAGGAGTAAGAGGAATTGCCAATGATTGGTTAAGATGCTACCTATCTAATAGGAGTCAAAGGGTCAGAATTAACGATACGTTGAGTGAACCCGGGGACATTACCATAGGTATTCCTCAAGGATCAGTGTTATCAAGTACTTTATTCCTGGTCTTTATTAACGATTTGACGGATGGTGACTTACAGGGAAAGATTGTATCATTTGCAGACGATACAGAGATATTTTATTCGGCCAAAACAAATCAAGAACTTAGAAATAAATTAAAAATGGATCTTTAGCACCTTAGGTGGTGGTTCTGCAAAAATAAATTAACTATTGTGGGAACTGGCTCCAACCTAAGGGTCCTTTATAACTTAATTGGATAAATTGGAATGGACTCACCGGTTTTCTGTAAGCTTTTGTCCCTGGATAGCAATTCTCTTGTAGAGCATCAGTCTTTTGTCCGTCAGCCTTTCACACGCATACGCACTAAACCATTTATTCACTTCAATCAACCGCACACTCCAACCGATTGCGAGCTAGTCCCGAGAAGTCTAAGAGAAGAGTGGTCAAAAAACAGGGCGAGCTTCTTCTAAGTTGCCAGGGGAGAGTGACGTTACAATGAGAGATAAGGTATTCCACCAAAGTTGTTGCGGTGAGGGGCAAGGACCCTTTATTGACGAAGATAGGAAGTATAATCTCCACAAAACCAAATAAGCATAGAGCCAGAGGGGAAATTCAGAGAACATCTTTCGGAGAGAAGATATAAAAATAATTGAAAATATAACTCAACAGAAAACATTATTACATTCATAATGACACAGAATTGGAATGATATATTTATTGTATTAAAGCTGCATGTCTACATCTTTCGGAGAGAGGATATACAAATAATTAAAAATATAACTCAAAAGAAAACATTATTACATTCATAATGACACAGAATTGGAATGATATATTTATTGTATTAAAGCTGCATGAAGCTGGCTGCACCTTATCTTATCAAAATTTCTGCTCGCTATCTGACAATTCGAGCTATGCCAGCCCGCTTATGAAATGTATTGTCACATAAAATCCCCAAATTTGCAAGAGGTTGAGTCTCAAGGTCTTGCCAATTCCTCACCCAGACAGCACATTTCAGCCCTCACATTGGGTCAACTGCAGCAAGACTAGCCAAACATCTGTAACATTACACTATTACACTTTAGGATTGTGGTAGTACCCAATGGGAAACAATCAACCATCAGTACAAATAATGTAAGCCTGGGTCCAAGCCCTTCGCCTTAACAAGTGGAATTCTCTCCACAATTACAATAATTAGTGAAGAGGGCAACAAGCCCCACGCACCTAGAAAAAAAAGAAAATCAAAAATAATGCAAGAAGATGCAATACTAAATTTGCTGGCCCGCCTGGCCGCCATACTCCAATATCTCCAACATGACAACATCTGTGATGCCACATAAGTTTGCAATGACAATTCCTACAAACTAAATACAATAAGAGCATTATGTCACATTTCGATCTCATACAGTTTGGTTCATGATTTTCTTTAATGCAAATTTCAAATGTGTCTGCTTTCTCAATGTTTGTTCTACTTTGTAAAATCAATTGTCTTCTCCCCTTCTCACGGATGTGTTCATTTTGTGTTTGGCTTTTTCCTTCTAAATCCCTCTCATGTCTCATCTCTCCAATTTGATTAACTAACTTGCTGGCTTTGCTCTATTTCTTTCACCTTGATTCTGTTTATTGGCTGTGTTTATTTTCCGATTGCTCTACTTTCTCATTTTTCTAACAGTGTGGCATGCTGATAATAACAAATGATATACATTTGGATAACATCTAACAAATATAATAATAATCTTAACAATGATACTGATACTGATCTTAATGTTAATAACAATAATAATACTGAGTTAATTTCACAGATATCACAGACATTTTTCTTTGGTTAATTTTTGTTAATATTTTTGGCTTTATTCTTCTATTTGATTTTTCACTAGATTCTTTGTTTAACTTCTCTATTGTGTTTATTTATTTATATTGTTTTTATTTGTCTGTGTTGATAACATTTTGGTTTATATAAATATAGCATCAATAAGTATCATTGTTTATTCATGCAATCAGGTGTATTGCACGTTAATTTATGTGCAGTTATTTCATGTTATGTGGAAAATTCTTCAATTTGATTCAAAAATATTAGTTTCAAACTTTATGATATGGTATTGAATATTTCGTTTTCCAGTATCAGAAGGGCTACTCCTAACAGTGGAGCGCACTTAGGGTGCTAATAACTGCACTGGCACATATAGAGACATAATATTTTTACATTTAACACAAAACTTAGCACATTTTCCTGCTGCACCATCACATAACATCAAGTGAACACAAAACTCAAGAATAGAATACATGGAGCTCTGCTCCAATTGAGAAAAATATTCTCGAATAGTGAATATTATGATATTTTAGTTCATGAAAAAATACATCACAATTGATTGAAATGTTATACATTCAAATGGGCAGCAGGAGACACAACACACAACTTGACTATTCTCAAGTGGGTGACAAATAATATAACATTAATTCGCCTTTGAGATACATTTACATAAATATAGGCTTACAATATAATAATATGATGATTGAATATTTGAATTAAAATATGGTAATGAGAGCATAATACAAACAAATTACATTTTTATTACTTGCATTTCATGTGGGTCGATCTTAGATTGATGATCTATGAAATAGAGAGACTCCAATGACAGCGACGGTGATGCTTATCTAATGTGATTCTCGAGCCTTGTCAGGGTCCGGAAGTAATGTAGAACAGCGGTGTGAAGCTCTTTGAGTATAGTAGGGCAAGGTTATATCATTTTCTTCCTTTGGTAGCTGGATGATTCGGCAAGTGAATCTATCGAGAGCCTCATGCACCAAGACCAATCGCTAACAGATGTCAGGGCTTTGCAAAAATCACCTTGACTTGGAATTTGAGTGACAGTGAATGGTCACGTGCCAAGATGAAGGTACTTTCTACCCAATTTTTGAAGAGCATCAGAGGCATAATGAAATCTCGTCCACAGCTCCCGTTTAAGTGCAAAACTTGAATAGTGCAAAACTTAAGTGCAAAACAAAAAAACCTGGAAGGTATTCTTTGCAGTAGGTTCAGATTCAACTCACAAACAGTACATCCTCCATCATACATGTTGTTTGCCATCAACTACCTAATGAGAATCTGAATTTATTCAGAGCTTGGACTGGATTTTACAATTTGACTGGAATCAGTGTCCTCCAATTCGCTGCTCATACCAGCCTAACCATCCTTGTTGTGTAGATCAGCTTGAACCAGCACCACTTGTTGAATAGTGAGCTCAGACAAACTGGTGGTGGCAGTAGATTGATTGTTCTTCACCAATTAAACAACTCCTTCAATTTATTTCACTTTGTTGGCAGTAATGGATCGCGGCATCTCCATTTTTTCAAGCGTTGAATCAATGACTAGATTGTGATTGGCTGTGGTAGAATCCAGTCTTATCTTTTCAGCGTTGGTTAAAGCAGTAAAATTGTCATTCGATTCCAAATCTTCAGACAGTATTGTCGCTTGTGTCGATTCCCTGATTTCCGAATCTTCCTCAATCATCACCTCCGTTGGTGAATTTCCAACTAGACTTATCACTTGTGATTGAAAGCTCCCCTGTATTTTCTCTAATCTTGTGTCCATGCTCACATATGCTTCTTTGAATATTTTTGTCAGTCTCTCCTCTAGATTGTTCTGATATTCTCTCCGCTTCTCACGTAGTTCATTCAGAAAATACCGAGAATTATCTGCCATGGCGGGTGAAGATGATGATTTATTCAATAATTCATGATCTCCTATTCCAGCAGCATCGGTGGGAGAAGGCGGATTTCCATCACATGTTCTGCTTGGCTGAGTTGGCGCGGCCTGCTGCATGACGTCCCACTGAGTCACGGCCGTCACTCTGGTGGGCGACGCTCCCTCCTGCATTGTCTCTACTGCATCCAGTTGTGTGGATGACATGTGATGCAGTACCTCGTGCGAGAACGCCTTGGAAGTCGGACTGCTGAACAGTTCAGACGTAAGTCCGTTGGACGGTGGATGCTTGCCATCAGATGTCAATTCGTTTCCCATATTTTTTAAAGATGAGAAGTAGACAGAGTGAAGATCATAGCAAATAATTTATCAAATCCAACTATGAAGAGAAGGTTAATCCAAGTAAAGATCAGAGGAAAGATAATTGAAGACAATAACAATGAAGTTTTCAACTGAAGTGAAGCGAGATAGACGATAAGATAATACAGTCAATGATAAGCAACGATGACAGTACTGCGCGATGGAAGTTAAGCGGTTATTGTTGATTAATTAAAAAAAAATTGCATAGTTGCCTGTAAAGTTGGTATACGGGCGAAAGTTTTACGTGACAACAACTTTGAGTGGTAAAATAATTTTAATGTGAATATTCATTCCTATAGTAGGAAGAAGGATGAAATAATAGTAACAATTTAAAACATTTATTTATACAAAGAATTATATTTAAAACATTAATTTATACAAAGAATCTCGCACTGAATTTCATATTAACAAAATTTTATTTTTACCTTCACACATCCTCAACAAAATCACTCTGTCTCTCTCGCTCTTAGGCGGGCTAACTGTGCTCGATTCAATTTTTTACATAATAATTCGTGCTCATTTTTTCAAGTTGAACAAATTATTATTGGCTGAGAAACGATTTATACTACTTTTGTGATTGAAAACTACCACAACATTGTGATTACTACAACATAACCTATTCACTTATACCTATTATACTTACACTTATACCTACCTATTCACTTATACTTATTCACATAACCTATTCACTAAGTATAAGTAGTGGCGCAGTCGCAGGAGATTGCTCCGTTTCACTCTCCAGGTGAATGTCTTCGGGCTGCTGTTGCGTTGCTCGCCACTGCTCCTATTCGTGCTCTTTCCAGACGACCGTGAACCGAAACGAACGCTCTCACTCGCTCTCACTCGCTCTCATTGTGAGCGCATAACGTGGGAACGTAACGCAGTTTCTTGAAGTAGAAACTATTCTATTAGATTATAAGATAGTATAAGATTCTATTAGATTGAACGAAACTTGACAAACACATAAATATGTTCATGATGTGTATGATAAGTTATGTTCAATCTAATAGAATCTATAAATATTAAGTTATATTAACATCTCGTTAATAGCTTTGGTGTAAACGCAGCTTTAGAGTTTTATTCCCTTTGTAATCAAATATTTAGTCATATCACATGGGAGTAATTGGCATTATTTGTGCTTCAACTGTAAATTTACATTAAGAAAATATTTTACTCCTGTTACACGGTGCTCTATATTGGGGTAGCCTATATTATTTGTCTAACTTACTCCATTACTTGACTTTCGCAATTCCAAAGTGATCATTGAACTAAATCGAATAATCATTCTCTCTTAATGGAATATCTGTTTTTTATCAACTAAGAAACACATATAGGATTCCTAACAAGATGGTTTATCATTACAATGTAATCATAGATAATGATAATGAGATGAAGTTTGTAATTTTGACCATAACTAGTATATTATGATGAGAATTATCAATTATTGAGACTTCAGAGTTGAAAAATCGTGTTCAGCGACCGAAAATACATTAGATAGCGTTCCTGAAATACATAATTTGAATGCAAAGACTAGTAGGAGCGAAGCGATAGACAGGCAATTACGCGCATTAATCATGGGGGAGGACCGCGCCGCAGCGTAACAGTGCTACTTATCCCCCTCCCACCGCCGCATCTATGATCGTAACCCTCAAACTATATATATCATTGGATTCAGGAAGAAACGGCCTACAACGTTTATTGGGAGCCTTTTCCTCTAAGTCAGCTGATTACTTGAATATTCGAGAAATAACAAAAAGTCCATAATAAAAAAATACATTTTTTGAGATATTTTATTTTTTTACGGAAAAACTATGCGGTTTATCGCAAAAATGTAGGAGACCACACTGAAAGTCAGTTATGTGTACATAATAATGAGGAAAAATTAAAAGCTGTACTATGAATAGTAACTGAAGGACAGGCGATTTTATAAGCGCGCGTTTTTAACAACTTACCCCCCTCCCCACCAAGCTGTCGACCACCCTGGGACGTGACGACATCGAGTTTCATATACACTAAAGACCCCCTAACAATAATCCGAAGTCAAATTCTCTGCCTCTCTCATGTATGCTCAAAGTAAGCCAGCGCCTGGACTAATTCTTAAAAAATGTAAAATAACAAAGATCTGTTGGGAAATAAAAACAAAATTTTTGACGGAATATATGTGCAGCCTCATGAGGTTAAGTCTGTCAAAGCATTCAGTCACATGGTCATCACGTCTGAGGTTGAAGATGGAGCGTACACAGTAATTGTGGGCATGCTGCATCCTCTGTAAAAGTTGAACTGTCATATCAAGAGTCACAATGTAACAGTAGTTAAAAATCAGAAAAATCAAAGTCTTGACTAACATAATCCTCGTGGAGAAAGGGATACAGTCAGCAATCTTCTTCAAAGTCATAATGCCTGCAATGACTCTATTGCAAGTCAAGGTCACATGATTTGTCCAGTCCAAAGTCTTGGTCATGCTAAGTCCTAAATTTTTAACATCTGAACTGTACTGCAATTGAACGTTGTTGATTGTAATGTATGACCCATTTGAAAAGTCAATTGTGTTCAAGAGTCTTGAGTAGCCAACCATAATTACCTTTGATTTTGTCTCATTAACTTGGAGTCCATTATTTGTAGACCATTCAATAACCCTGGCCAAGTCAGCATTGACCTCCTCTACCACAGTGCTGAAATCGTTTTTGTTGAAGTGTTTATAAATTTGTAGGTAGTCTGTGTGAAGGTGGTATTGAGAAGTAAGTAATGTAGTAGTCACATCATTTATGTAGATGCTGAACAGCAGAGGACCCAAGACCGAACCTTGAGGAATGCCTCTATTCACCTCATGCCAGCCTGAACACGCATCCCCGACCCTCACACACTGACACCCTGCAAATAAGACCTTACCCATGCTACAGTGGAGTTGGAAAAGCCTAAGCGTCTTAGCTTATACAATAGAGTAGGGTGGGAAGTGCTATCAAAAGCCTTGCTTAAATCTATTAGAACTAAAACGGTTGGCTGCCTTTTATCCATAGCCCTGCGGATATCATCAGTCACTCTCAGAAGAACAGATGTGGTGCTGTGACCGCTTCGGAAACCTGATTGAAATTCACTAATCAAACCAGATCCATGAATATATCCGCTCATCTGAGAGTGAACAACGATCTCAAGAACCTTAGACAAGACAGACAATGAACTAATGGGCCTGTAATCAGAAGGAGAGATGGTGGTTAGGGACCTTGTTCAAAGGGAATCTCAATTGAGAGCTTCCACTCATCAGGAAAAACATATGTCATGAGGATCAAATGGTTGAGTAGTGTCGATCAAATGGGTGAGGAAAGGAAGGATCAAAGGTAAGAGGATTTTCAGGAACTTGATTGGGATGCCATCTGCACCAATATCATTACTTTTTATTTTACTGATTGCTAGAAATACCTCCTGCTGAGAAACTGCAGAGGAGTAGAAATTCTCATTTGGATGAATGTCAGGAAGGGAATTGAAGTGGACGTGGGCTTGATCCAAACTCACAGGTATATCAGTGAAAAGGTCATTGAGGTCGTCAAGCGAGTGGGCTACAGTCGGCACCTGCCTCTCCTTACCAGCTACAATCCCCCTCAAAGCACGCCATGATGATGAGGATGATGACCTCTTAGATGAAATCAAGTTGTGGCAGAAACCACCTTTAGCATTTCTGATAATTTGTTTGCAAGAGTTTCATGAATGCTTATATTGATTATAATCATGAGTAGTCTTGGACTGCCTTGCCCTTTTACACCAATAATCTCGATCCCGCATCAGCCGCCGGATCTCGTCCGTGAGCCACAGAGCAAGATCTCTGGTAACTCTGCGGTTTTTGAGAGGAACATGTTTATTGAAAAGGAAGAATTCCCACATATATTCATTAATGATTTATTAGATTATGTAGGAGATAGGTTATGGATTAGGGATCGAAATATTAGAGGCTTACTTTATGTTGATGATTTGGTGCTGCTGTCAGATACACCCAAAGCTCTGCAGAGAATGATTAATAAAATCAAATCATATTGTGAGGTATGGGGAATCAAAATGAATATGAATAAATCTAAAATGATAGTTTTTAGAAAGGGTGGGAAATTGACTAGTCATGAAGAATGGTTTTGGGGTGGAGAGAAAATTGAAATAGTAGGAACATATAAATATCTGGGGGTTATCTTCACGGCCACCATGAGGTTCGGAACCCACATAAAATATAGGGTTTCAGCAGCTAAGTGTGGAGTGAATACAGTTTGGAGCAGTATAATCACTAACAACACAATTCCAGTCAAACGGCCGTGGGGCCATTGCTGTACAAAATGTATTCTTTTCAACGATGAATTATGTAAGAAAGTGGAATAGAGATTCTTTAATTATTATTGAAAAGGAAGAGTAAATTGCTATTGAGTAAATCTAACATGAGGTTTTCATCATTAGTATTGAAAATGGTATGCCAGTCAAGATTAAGTGTATCATTAAACAGATTAGAAAAGTTAATATTGTTATAATCCCGGTAGGTGATAACTTTCGGTTCAGGTTTGGGTCTCTTAATGTTATAAACTAGGTAAATTTAGTCATGTGCTGGAAGACCTGGGGAAGGAATTTGTCCATGACTCACAGCTGATCTCCTATCAGCAACCGCTACGAGATCTAACAATGTGTCCGAGGTGGAAGTATGATGCATGGCTTGGAGAGGCAGCAAGGTCATACCGTTCGCAAAAAACATAGTGGTCAGTTGTACTTTGTCATAAGTATCAGGTCCAAGAAGGTCAGTATCAAAGTCACCCATGATAGCCACATGTTCATAAGGCACCATCAGCTCCAACAGAACCTCCTCAAATTCGGACATAAAGCCAATGTGAGGAGGCCTGTAGCATACCGAAATCAACATTTTTACTCCATTGCATTTTATTTCAAAAAACATGTTTTCAGGCCTTGATGTATGGGAGTTATCTGATGAGATCTTATGAGAAGGCCGCAGAGTACACTCTATGTACGCAGCAAACCCTCCGACATTCTTGTGCAAACGGTCATTGCGGATGATAACGAAGTCGTCAAGAGCAACGAGCCGACTGGGGACAGTTGGCTTGAGCCAGGTTTCAGTCACAAGTATAATATCACAATCTCCACTGGAGAAAGTGCACCTGACTCATCAATATGGCAAAGGAGGAATTATGCGTTCACATGAGCAATCTTGAGTCGATCGGGATAGGGCGAGACAGCCTGCTTGAGTGAATCGGCAACACTCAGCGCGGCCGCACCGTCATCCTGCCGCACCGACATTCAACGTGTCAGGGCGACTGCCTCGGAACAATGAGGTGGAAGGGGGGGAGGGAACAGCCAGGCGCGGAATAGTAGCAAAAACAAAACACACCACATTCATACTAGCAAGCAATCACACAGTAGAAAAGAAAGAAAGAAAGATAAAGAAAAGACAATGAAAGAAATAAAATTAAGATGTTAATAAAAATATTATGAAAATGGAGAGATAAAAAAACAAAGTAATGTACAGCACTAAGCAATGAGTCAGAACGCTAGCTACAGGCTTGAGCTGTTCGGCTCCTAAAAGATAAAATTGAGGTTCTAATTCGGTTTTCGTGATAATTGGGAAAGATAAAACGAATGACTGATCAAAAGTATTTCAGTTCAAGTTTAGATACACAGTAAACTAGAAGACTGTAGGATGTCGATCAATGAGAGAGTCAAAGGGAATGAAAGATAGTGTGAACCGAGTCCACTATTACAGATAACAGATAAGAGTATTCACGGCAATCCTCAGGTAAATAGAATAGATTGGGAGCAGAAGAAATATGAGAATGTAGTGTGAGAGAGAGTAGAAGAGAGAGAGAAGGAGAAAATTAAGTGAGAAATATGATATGTTTATTTCAATTTTCTCTTACTACTTCAACAGTAACTTTCCAAAAATGTTTAGAAATGAGAAAGAACTTGGTAGTAAATTATGGTTGAATACTGAAGTAGTTAGTATGAAGTATGAGCTATTGGAATTAGAGAAAATATTCAAACAAACTGAAGCAGAGGATATTAAATTGCAGGTTGAAGCCGAAAGAAAAGCTCTTGAGATTTTAATGAGAAAAGAAAAACAAAAATATTTTGACAGAAAAGTTTTCAATGCTAAGAATAAAAATAGAGTAACTTGGAGGATCATGAATGCTGAGGTGGGGAAACAAAATAAGGATATCTCCGATAAAAGTGTAATATATGATGGAATGCATATAACCGATCCTATTAAAGTGAGTAATGTATTTAATGATTTTTTTTGACTGCAATCGATAACTTTGTGATACCAAATATTCCTAATAATTCTAGACCAATTCAAAATTATTGCCAATCATACTCGAAATTCAAATTTAAAACTATTTCAGTGTTTGAGTTAGGTAAAATTGTAATGTCATTTGAGAATAAATCTTCCACTGGACCCGATGATATACCAATGACTATCATTAAACAGATTTTGCCGGCAATTATTGGACCCTTAACACATATAATAGATTCCTCATCAATTTCAGTACATTTTCCTAAAAAATTGAAAACAGCTGAAGTGATACCAATATTTAAAAAAGGTTATATCAAGAATCCTGTGTGTCACAGACCAGTAGCTCTATTATCCATTTTTTTCAAAAATATATGAACGTGTTGTATACATTCAGTTGATGGATTATCTAGTAACCAATAAAATACTAGACAAAGAACAGCATGGTTTCCGTTCAAAAAAATCGACCATTACTGCAGCAGTGGATTTGATAAACACTGTCATTGACGCTATTGACAAGGGGGAAAAAGTTATTGGCACATTTTTAGATTTGAGTCAAGCATTTGACAGTGTGCAGCACGATGTTCTGTTGAAAAAATTGGAAACTATGGGAGTGAATGGTAAGGAGCAATCTTGGTTTTCGTCCTACTTAGAAGGCAGGCAACAATTTGTTGGATTAGAGCATTCAAAAGAGTCACAGAATCATATTTATAGGCATCTTTATCGCTCTGAACTGAGATTTTTAAAGTATGGGGTTCCTCAAGGCTCAAGTCCATTGCTATTCCTGTGCTACATTACATGTATGCCTGGCGTGGTCCACAATCAAGCTTCAGTTTGTTTTTATACGGATGATTCAAATATAATTTTCTCTGGAAAATCAGTTGAGGAGGTGGAGCTCTCATCCACTATAAGCCTATCCGCGATTAATGATTACCTGAATGGCTATAATCTTGTCCTGAATACAAGCAAATCTATGGTTGTTCCATTTTCGACAAGACAGAGTAGGAACCAGTCAGTTTGTCCAAATGTAGCTATCAATAGGGAAATTTTAGAAACTAGAAATAGTACAAAATTCTTGGGCCTGTTATTGGATAGCAATCTCTCGTGGGATAGTCATGTATGCCATGACATAAAAAGATATCTCCTGGTCTTTATGCTCTGAGACAAATGTCCAACGTGTGTAGTATCCAAACACTAAAGTCAGTATACTATGCTGTAATACATGCACATTTAGCATATGGCCTGTGCATATATGGCAGTATGAGTAAAAGAAATTTTGATAAAATCCTTAAACAACAGAAGCGGGCAATTAGAATAATGTTTAACCTCAGAAGAAGCGACTCAATAAGATTACTGTTCTCTCAACTTGTGATTTTAACAATTCATGGTCAATATGTATCCGATGTGATCATGTTTTTCAGGAAGCAGTCCAATGTATTAGAGTTAAGAAATCAGACTCACAACTATAATACTTGTTTTGGCCTAGTTATTGAGAGACATAGATTAGATCTTTTTGAGAAAAAACAATTTTCAAAGTAAGAGAATTTTTCATCAATTTACCAGGCAATTTAAAGTTGATTGAAGATATCAAAATATTTGGTAAGAATCTGAAGGAATATTTGGTGAGCTTATCTCTGTATTCTTTGCAGGAGTTTGACAACAGCAATCATTGATTTATTTTGAATTTTATTCGTTGTCACGTGGTATTTTAGCACCACAAAATATTTTTGAAATGAGCTACTGTACTTCAATAGAATTATAAAATGGAAAAGAAAGATAACCTAGTCAAAGAACTACTCAAGTAAAATCGAATGTTGTTAGTGATAAAAGAGTAATCGTATTATCTAAAATGATAAGAAAAAACATGCATAATTGTGATTCAACAACTATGAGGATTCATTGGCAGAATTAAAAATTATAAAGCGGCTTATTTTTATTGGCAGATCATAAAAAAAAGTTTGCATGTACATTTGAGGTTAGAATTATTTGTTTACACTTTTAAATGAATCAATCGATCTAGAATAAATCGATAGTTATTTGAATCAATACCTATCAAATCAGCTGATTGTTCGATCAACCAGTACAAGTTGAATTATCAAGTTCACTCACAAAAGATGTATAATATATACTGAGGAAGATTTATGTAAATAAATAGGGACAACTATCATTGCTGCATAAATATTTATTACATTCTAAAAAAGTACAAAAATCAAGGGTATACAAAACTTGTATAAAAAACTAAATATATGTTACATGTTGGCATCGTATATCACGATTTATTTATCAGAATAGTTTAAGGCAATCAATCCATATATTTATATAAATACTTTCATTTATTTTTTCTATTATAAAGTTGAAGAAACCCTGAATCTGAAGCAACCAATTGTATTGAGTTCGTTGAATTAAAAGCCAATCAGAAAGAAGCTTACAAATCGTTCAAGGAAGAGATAAAATTTTTCTGAAAACCACTCTCTTCTGGCTTGTGATCTCGTTCTAAAAGGATGCACATGGAAATTATGGTTCTTCCTTCTTGTTAAATTTTAAAATTATCAAGCCAATCCCTTTTTTAAATGTGAACTATTTGTAATTAATGTTTATTTATCTGTGAACTCAGTGTTGTTGAAGAGTTTGTAATTGTAATCAATTCCCATAAATATATCTTTAATTTGGAAAGAAATCTATAAGGAATCTGGACCACGCGCGAGCCCAGCCAAGACGAAAAGGACCTGCATAATTAATTATTGTAATTAATTAATTCATTCTACAAGACCGTCAAGAACATCATTAATGTGAGTGTTAGATCAAATGTGCTCGTTTTATAAAGGCCTCTTGTTAAGAGTTGGGGAATCAATCAAAGCGCTATATAAATGAATTTGAATCAAGGAAATTTTGCAAGTGTTGAGTGCTATCATATAGTTTATAAGAACGTTTTATGAATTTTATTTGATATATGTAGGGAGCTTACTTCCATGCATGGCACGGACTCATTAAAAACCCTGAGATTTTATTTTTTAAATATCAATTTTATTAATTATTATTGGCTAATTGATCAAAGCTTGTCCTATTGAATCTGCAGACCGAACAGCTTTAAATTGTAGAATTCTGAATTGACTGGAAGTCCAAGTATCAGTATTAAATATAATATATTTATAATTGTTAAAACTCACAATTGTGAATGCCAGTAAACCTTGTGATAATTATTCAAATATTGGAAAAGAATTTATATATATTGAAAATTTATAGATATAAGAATATTTTATATATATATATATATTGTTTATGTGAATATATTTTGTGTTTTATGTCAGCATACAAAATCATAGAAGTTTATTTTATCCTAATTCATCTCGTGGTATACAGTTTGGGCTGTCTCAGTACCAAGAAAAAATATTCTGCAGCATATAAAATTAGTGAATCAATTAATATTGATCTTATTAAGAGCATTCAGTACTTATCATCCTTTGATGATAGTCATACTAGTTCGCCAGAACATATTAAAAATTATATTAATAAGGTTCCTGTTATATCATATAAGGATCCAGAGAACTTCCAGAACTGGCGTTGTAAGTTCTAAGGAATTTCGGAAGGATAAATTGGTGGATACCTGTATTCATGGTGAGCGTTTTAAAAATCAACTAGAAAAAACTATATTTGGTCTTCATTATTCTGGGTTGGATACATGGTTACTGGTAATCAGTCATCAACTGTCTTTTTGATTTCCTTATTGGTATTCTTCAAGAACTTCATAGAAGCAGCGGTGAGAATTATTAATCACCAGTCATTGAACCTTGTGGTGATTAAATATATTTGGAAAATTCATGTATCTACCACTGAGCTAGAGCTGCGGTTTGAACCCAGCAAATTTGCAAGCCGGATGGCCTTAACTATTTGCAAATTTATTCACAAATTAGGGACTTTAGCAACTGCTCTTATATATACGAAATTTACCATTTTACATAATATCACCCAACAAGTGGGGCAAAGGTTTACCATTTCACATAATGGCTTCACAACGTGGGACTCTATCATAAGAGATGAACCCCCAGGAAGTACGTTTTCACATTGTGTACCAACTATAGTAAGTTGAGACTTATATGTAGTTTCAAACTGGCGCTATTCATAATTATGTATTTGTACATGTGTGATGAATAAAGATTTTTCTATTCTATTCTAGTATTCACTCCAATAAATTAGATTGTGTGCAACAGGTGAATAATATATTGTGTAACTGTGAAACAATACAACATGCACATACAGTCAAGAATCTGGGCCTCATATTGGATAGTAGGCTCACTTGGTCAGATCATATTGTAAGGGTTTTTTTCTTATATTATGATAGAAATTCAACGATTGACTCACCTCAGGGCCTCCTTGACGTTTAATTTTGCTCGAATGGCCAGTTGGGTGTGTGGTAGATACAAGAGGCTATCGTAGGTTAGCCAGAAGTTAAACTTACAAGATGATAATATGATACTGCTAGCTTGAAATATTCACAGAGACCAGAACACTTGTATCGAATATGCAGCTTATTATTTGTTCGAAACGATTGGGACAATATTCAATAGGAATATTTGTAACGATAAACAAGTTGGCACAAGAAAATTTGTACTAATAAGTCTCATATAACGATTTCTCGTTTTTAGATAAATTCAACTGCCTGACTTAAAAACTAGTTGCCACTGAAACTATTACTTACGTGCCCTTTGTCTAATATTTGTTTGGGAGTGAAATTAGCTTTTTTTCCTTTTACTTTTAGTTCAATTCAACATGTTGGTAGCCTACTAACTTTACATTTGTGATAGATTATTAAGCAAACTAAATTTAACTTGGATTTCACTTTTCATATCATTCGAGTTCCTACTTCTTTTAGCTCCAACTATAATTTACATTCAGAAAGAAACATTCAGAAAGAAACATCAAAAAATAGTTGAGATCAATTAGGTATCACAGTCAATCAGGAATCGATCAGCACAAGACAGAACAGAGTGTCACCACAATTTTTCTCGTTTTAACCATTTGGAGTCAGCTGACTTTATAATTGCCAACCAAAGATGATATAACCATTTCATGAATTTGTCATTTTAGTTGTGGCGATCATAATATTAAATATTTTTCTAGCCCATTAAGTTCACAAATTGCCTTCCAATTAACAAATATCATTATTATTATTTTCCAATTGGTCACTCTAAATCGATTCATGACGTCATCAAGTTGACGGCCTCTGGAGGCATATTCAAACTATTGTTTATCGGCTAATGACATGTCCTTTCTGAACTGTATCCTTACATAAGTCCTCCAAATTGATGAAACTTGAATATCAAGTTTCTATCAATTTCATCTCCAGAAAAACAACAGTTCAGTGATACAATTTCACACATTAACACAATCGTTCCTCCAATAAATACTCTCAAGTCCTCACTGAATTGTACTTCTAAATCTTATTCATGCTGCAAAAATGCATGATTTTTAGGGGTACATTTGACCCGGTCAAGTCATATCTTAACCCAAGAGAATGCAGTGGGACTTACTCTCCACTATGCAAAAATAGTGCATCGGAATTCAATCAATCGATCGCATTAGCGGTTATTCCGCAAAAATTACAATATAAACGGTCCATGCCGTAATAAAATAATAATGATACAAAAATAGCATAATAAAGATTATGTCATAGTAGTGGATATAAGTCCTCCATCTACTTATGAACAATAACAAATACAATTCAATTCAGTGATTATGAGGTATTTTACAATAATGATTTGAAGACATTCTAAAGCTTTCTCAGGTACAACGATTTTAGTGGACGAGATAACAGACGTTTGACTAGATAGCAGATAAGATGACAGACTAGATAATATTACTGACTTGGAAAATAATAGTTTTTGGTTCTATAGTGGTGTACAACTTGTTCAGGCTTATTCATATATGCTCAATAAATATTTCCAACAAATGATAATAGAAGACTAATGCTTTTGTATCCTTCAATTCTTTATCACTGACAGCGTGACCTTGATCTATATAATTCCATAGAGTTGTTTTCATCCGTTTCTTGACAACATTCAATTTTGACATTAAACATGCTAATTTATTTTATATGGTTGATGCTGTATTTTCATGCTAAATTTGTTGAATAGCTCATGTGCATAATATAATATAAATAGTTGAGCTAATTGACTAGTATAATGATGCGCTTATAACATTGATAATAAATATTTTAACAATATAAAAATTCGCTAAATGAAAAATTTTCAACCATAATAACATAACATTGCACATAATTTATAACAAATAACAGTAATATGTACGGTAACTAGAAGACTTTTTTTTCAATATTTCCAAGTGTTAAATTTCTTCAAGAGGATGCAATTTGGTAATTTGTTGGCTATTCTGCTGATAGTTTTATTTATTTATTTTATTTTTATTTTATTTTTATTCATTTATTTTTTTAAAGATTTTTATTTTCAATTCATCAGTTCATGCAATGATAAGAAATCCAGCTCTTGCAAAATTTTAGAATAATGTTAGATTAAATTTCGATTGACTGAGTTATGAATATTATTTTTTGCCACACTTGGATGTCATGAGCTGGTTTACGTGCATCATATGGAGGCTGAAAGTGATTGTTTTCCGACCAGGCCCTGGGGCTGTAAAATGACCTTGAATAACAGCTGATCGTGTCCGATCTCACAAATCATAGAGAGATAATCTCATAACGACTGTAATAATCTATATAATTATGTATCATGAATCGCGGTATTATGTCTATAATATATTTTATACATTACTGTTTCATAATTTAATATTTATAAAGCCTCAACAATATAATGTTGGCTGCATTGTCCATTGTCAGAAAGGTACATATTGCTAGTATTTAAAAGTGAAGAATCGAATTTGAAATCAAAGTACAATAATTGTATCAATATTTAAAAGTAATAATAATTATTAACAATAATTATTGTTTCTTTTTATTATCGAAGTCCACTTCTTAATGCAATACAATCAACAATAATAATAAGAAAATACAGCAAAGTTCTGAAGTTTAAGGTAAGACTACTGGTGAAACTCATCCTTGACTGAAAATTCCCAGTATTTTTTCCGGAATTCATCATTAAAACTGTTAGATAATATTTTTCTTCAATATTAAACCATATAGAGAAAACATTAGGCCCACTCAAGATTGAATCTTCGAATGTTTTCTCTATGATTTAACTATTTTCAGAGCAATATTTTGTTGTGAAAATGCCGGCAAACCGGCTTCAAATTTGCCGCTATACACTATATTATAGTAGTAGCCTAGATACGTTACCTGACTTAATCCAGAGTGAAAATTTTATTGTGAGACAGATAATATATTAATTCTAATAATATAAGTCATGAGCCAAAGTCTGTTGTATGCTTTTTAGGAGTGAAGTAAACTGAAAGCTGCATACACATATTCGCACTTCCAACCCAGGTTCGAGCACGCTCCTCCCTTGTACCACCCTCGTACCACCATCGAACCACAGTCACACCGCCCACGCACCCATCATGAATGTGACGGAATATGATAGATCTTCTTGCGTTTCCCGGTCAAACCACTCTTGCTCGCCGGTCAATCATCAATCACTCTTCTGGAGTGACGTTCGGTTGTGGAGCAGTGCGAAAGTTTGTATGCACCTTTAGAAGTCTAGTTTACAGTACAGTATTATGTGTCTGCTAAGTCTTATGAGTCAGACCCCTACATTCAACAATACACAATGGCCGAGAGCATAAAGGTGTAATACATCAGTACTCACAATTCGGTGATTAACATGATCAAGGTTCAAATATCGGTAAATGACATTTTTTTTGTCGATGAATTTCGACTTTTATTGGCTATTTTTTATATTAGTTACCGTACTTGCTTCTTTTTTTCAAATTTCAATCAAATTTTCAGATATATTTTGAGTAATTTGAGACAAAACTGTGAAACATGCAATTATATTAATTTTTTCATCACATTATTTCAAAATAGTAATGAAAATTCTATTCATCCATTTATCCATGAGATATTGCACCGGGCGCAAAGCGCAAAGCACCCGGTGCAATATCTCATGGATAGATGGTAGAATTATTATTTTTTTTGGAAGTATTATTTATAATACTGTATTATAAGGCCACATTGCACAAACGTTTGTTAAATATTTGAGATTAAATGTCATGAGAACCAATCAGAATAGACTGTAAATACAAACAATTTGAATGTACATTTGACCTCTCATGAAAAAGTAGTAGAATCTGCTAGAGGATTCATGTTCTCAAACAATCATAACTGCACATTCAACTTCTATTTAAATAATAAAGAATAAAATAATAGAGATTTGTTTAATAAAAGTATAATGATTGTATAATTTATTTCACGTGAAAAACAAAGAATTTACTGTCAATAATGCTTATTTATTATAATTTAATATGTATTTATATATCTAGTATAATTAAATAGGTATTTAAACTATCAATAAATGATCATTTCTATAACTTGATATGAATTATTTTGTAGTTTTGATACCAAACAATAGAATACAATGATACTATCATAACCTCATTAACATTGTATGATTTATAGTAGCATAACCTTAAAATTTTTCTTCCAAAATTGTCAACTTAACATTATTATTATTTATTTTTTTCTTGGTGTGGCAAAAAATAGCAATCGCAACACGGACAAAAATGTTTTTCCGGCTCTCGAACGCTTCAAGTTCTCGACTTTGTCTCGAACTTGAAAACCGCGATCTTGAGCCGGAAAACGTACATTTTTGACCCTAGGTGCGAAATATACTATTGTTTATCTTTTTAGATTATCCATATGGCTACTTTCACACGATAGGAGACGTGCAACTTGAACACTGAACAGTGTTCACGTTTTTTTGTCAAAGTACATTGAGTCAAATCCTGTCTTTCACATGGTGACTCCTATCCAGGAATCTCGTTTTGTCACATCTTTTCCCCTCAAGGCAAGAAGAAACTGGCTTGGATCGAGATACAAGTGGACAGATCGTCACTTTCACATGGTGATTCTATGTCTCTCCGGTCACCACTTTTTCTCAAAAACTATCTTTCTTGAAAATGAAGATAGAAAGATTCTGATTCCGGATTTGGATTCAGCGACCCCAAATTCTTTAAAGCGTAAGTCCCGTTTTCGAAAATATCTGAAAACAAGGAAGTTATGACTGTTTTAATAAAGCTATCTATCATCATATAATTATACAGTAAAAACGAACAGGTACTGTACTATACAGTACGTAAGTACTATAGCTATTATAATAAAACTTACACTGTTTTCGTGTAGGAAATTTGGTAGGATATTTATCTTGATTTCTAAAAATACCTCAAAATAAGGGAGTAAGATAACTTTGAAAAACCAAAGTTTTCCTGCCGATTGAAGAAACATTAAAAATTAGTCTGAGACATATTATGTCTTAGACTAAAAATTTGTAACAAATATCAGATCACTATTCAAGCTTTTCATAAATTTATTTGTCTCCTCATGGCAGAAGGTTTGTGCCCAACATTTTCACTTGAACATATCTGTGATTAAATTGTGATAGAGCACATTATCGTATTGATCTTCTAAATCCAGTTACATGTACATCGATTTTCGTAAAATTGATTTTTTACTGTTCCTATGAATTCTATGAATTCTTTATACAGGTTCAGCACAACTTCTTGAATAACATCATGTTTGCTTCAACAGAATTCATAAGGATGACAAAACATCGAACAACAAAAAAACGCTTTCTGAGTAACTGGTTTTAATAAAGCATGGCTTCACGAAATACAGTACAATAATTCAGAATAGTTGGTGCAATGGTTAGGCTTTTCGCATTATGGCAGCACTGTGCTTGCTCACTCACTTCTCCAGTTGACACTTGTTGACTTGTCAGTTGTTTACTCAACTTGACTTTGACACCTGTCATTACGCGATGTCTGAGTTTGATGTGGAGCTGTTGACTACTGCAGTTTGCAACCGACCTGCTCTTTGGGATAAAAGTCTTGACATCTACAAGGATGGAATGAAGTCGCCAAAAGTTGGATGGAAGTTGAAAAGAAATAGTCAATAATTGCTAAGGAATTTAAAGTGATATTCAACGATTTGAACCTGATAAATTGGATTGATTGACAACTCAAATTTAGTGAATTTTACTGTACAACATTCCTCTTCCTCCTATTTTATTGGGTGATGAGTGGAGATGATTTATGATTTCATATTTGGATTCATCTTTTCATAGTTTAATATTTTTTTGGAAAACTAGAACTTTTAAAAATTGAAAATGTTTATGTTTAAACTTCTCAGGTGTTCAGTAACTTCTTGAAACCTTTGCCTGTCCCTTTGTGAGGCAGGAGTATTATTATCTTAGTACGTTTACTATATAATCATATGATAATGGGAAGCTATATTAAAAACAGCTATAACTCCCTTGTTTTCGGGTATTTTTGAAAATGGGACTCACGCTTTAAAGAATTTGGGGTCGCTGAATCCAAATCCGAAATCAGAAATGTTCTACCTATATTTTCAAGGAAATTAGACTTTGAGAAAAAGTGATGAGTCATACTTTGAGCAAATGTCGGCGTAGTTGTTAGATCTGTTGGCTTATTTGTAAGATCCCCATGTGAAAGTACAGGAGAGCTGCAAAATATGAAATATGATCTTCAGTAATATGATCTTCCAGGAGCGAGGACTCTGCCGTGTTAAACTGGCCTATGGAATTTTTTTCCTCAACAGAATGTGCCTTTTACATTTTCAGGCCTGAACAATTCTCTTATCTCTGAAGAAATATTGTTTCAGTTACAAATTTTTTTATTACTGTTGTACATTTGACATATACCATATATCTTTTAAAACAATTAAGCATAATATGAATAATGACAATAATATTCTTGTTCCTGCCTTTGGCCTGCAATTAATAATTTACAATCTATCATATTCTTACAATCAAGGTAACATATGTTCCAAGTTAAAGCCCTAAGTGTCTTTCTTGTGAGTTGACTACGTTCTTGTAGGAATTTGCCTTCAGTCCTCCTCACAGTAGTTGACGGATTAGAAACTTGTTCATAAGGTGCGGTGATAATTGGTGTGGTTACTGTTTGTAGTTGAGATTTCGAGGGGTTGTAGTTGTCTGTTCTGCTCTCAGCGGTTGTTTGAGTCTGCCACGAGGCCGCAGGTGGTATTTATTCTCCTCTTAAATTGTGTTTTGTACCGACCTGGCTTGAGAAGGTGAACTTCTTCTTCTTCCCCATCTTCAGCTTTCTGGGATGGTGATCAGTGAGCTTCTTCTTCCTTTTCCGCTTCCAGGAGGTCTCAGATCTTTGTTGTCGATGGCAGGTTTTGGACTCTCGAGCTGCAGTTGTAGTATACTGGTTGTTGACATCGAACTGGGAGTTACCTGTTGTTCCATCATTTTTCTCAACATCTCGAGTACATTCATAGATGGAGTTGCTACATCTGCAGGCATGGTGACAGGCTGTGGTAGACGTGTAGATGTGTGGTGACCGGGTGCGGTGACATCATCTGGCAACTTGGATTCAATATCTGTCCTCCACTCCATACCATCCAGGGAAGTAGGTGAAATTTCGTCTGCTTTTTTCGGGTTGAATGATGTGACAACGTGGTTAGACCGGCTGTCGTCTGGCTGAACAGTGTCACATTATTTTTCCAATAACGAGTTGCCCTGCTTGGCTGCAGTCGGTAGAGCATGAATATCAATATTTACAAGATATATAACCCTTATTGTGGTCCCTAGAATGATAATAATATCAATTTCTCACTGGTTCGCCTAGGACCTCCCGCAGTTCTCTGCTCTTGCTGGTTACTGACATCGGCTGCTCCAACCGTCCACAATTTCTGTGACTGATTTGTTGAATTCCGCAAATGCAGATGCGAGAATTTATGTTGCTGCAATTTAATACTATGACTTTGAGATTCTTCAAATCAGATTTTCTGTTACTGGATAATTTATATAAATCTCTGGAACACATTATTTCCAAAGATTTGATAATCAATGCTGTATATTGCTGCTTTCCCCAACTTATTCGGTGAATAATATAGTTGGCTGGTAATCTTAATAATTTTTTAATACCGGTAACTAAATAGATTATAACGAGATCGGTCATGCATGGAGATAGGGAAATAAATAAAGGATATAGGAGATAATAATGACCCTTATCCTGCTACGGCAGATTCTAACCTGTGATGACAAAATTTTCTTAATAACTTTTTTAAGTGTAAAGCTAAAACCTGGATATTTTTGGACTAATTTTTCAAAATGCACCAATTTTAACGTGGCTAGCATTGTTTTGTACCTTGTAACCACGAGAATTTTAATTACTGAACCTCAGACCTTTTCAGGTTAGTTAAGGTTAGTTTTTAGGCATACTCCAAACTAACCTCATTAATCAATGTCCCTGTTTGGGTGCCAAATGTGAGGGTTTTGTTTTCTTATATTATGATAGAAATTCAATGATTGACTCACCTCAGGGCCTCCTTGACATTTAATTTTGCTCAAATGGCCAGTTGGGTGGTAGATACAATAGGCTATCGTAGGTGAGCCTGAAGTTACCCTAGTGGAAGAGATCCATAGAAATCGATAGAAAAACTCTATTGATATCAATATATGCTCATGGATATCAATACATGTTCATGGAAATCAATAGGAGTTCATGGATATCAATACACATCACAGTAAATACAGTCAATGAACTTCTATTGATATCACTGTACGTTCAGTGATATCAATAGGTGCTCATGGATATCAATAGAAATAATGGTAAATACAGTCAACGGAAATCTATTTTTATCACTGAACTTTTAGTGATATCAATAGAAGTAAATGGGTATCATTTGAAGTAAGTACAAACAAATAGAAATCATGGTAAATACAGTCGATGAGCTTCTATTGATTATATAAAATCTTCATTGATATCAATAAGGACAGGTTTCTGAGCTCTCAGGATGATATTACCCATGTTAACACACAATGTGAAAATCACGTTTCTTCAAGTGAATAAAAAGTGAAAATGTTAAAAGTAAAAATCAAACATTTATCAAATCTCAATTCAGGCTTTCTGACCAACAGTTTGAATGAGAAATCGAATTTCAACCCCTTTCTATCTCTTGCAAAATCGTTTACAACACACTGTTATCGAGATAAAAAAAATTTCATGCCAAATAAATTTTTGATGGAGAATTTTTTGAATTTTTCAAAAAAGTCTCACATTGAGCTTTCTGTTAATCAATTCGGGTGAAGAAATGAATTTCCAGCACTTTTTGCCTCATGCAAAATTCGTCTACAGGGCACCGTTAACAATATATAGACCTTTTGAGGTGATTTTAAATGCAGTTAAAAACTTATTGGTAATAATTTTGGCAGATTTTGAATTTTCCTGGAACAATGTATTTTTGCTATAGGTAGAATAGGATTCATTTCGCCTCTGACATGATATCATGCATATTTAGCTTTCTGGCATATATCGCAAGCTTTTATCATTTTGGCCACCTTTTTATGCATATTTTTGAAATAACAACTTTCCTTCAGCATGTGGAGGGTCTTCATTGTTCCAAAATGTCCGATACGTTCATGGGCCTCTTTTATCAGATCCATTTCTATACTTGGGGGAATCATTATGTGCCAGTCGTAATTATTTTTAGCCGGTCAGTGGAACATAAATCCTTTGTAGCGGGTATATTGTCGCAGGTAGTTGGGCGGTTCAGTAGCTCCTTCTTTCATCAATTCACGTATCTGGGATGGCTTTGCGTTTTCATGTTGGGCGATGCAGATTTTCTCTGGGGTCAGGACGGCAGTATGATTACATGGTTGGATATTGGGAAGGTATGGTATGCTTTCTTGATCATTTACGGTGAAACACTTTAGGTTGGTATCTTGACAGTATGTGGCAGGTATATTTGAGTATATTAATATGATATTGAGTATATTTGAGTATATTTAATGAGTATATTTCTCTAGATAGAAAGTCAGTGGTCTGATTTTTCTTTCCCGGTAAATGGGTTAATTCAATATCATACTCCTGAAGTGCGAGGAACCATCTAGACAAGCGGTTGTGATTCAACTTGGCAGTTTTAAAGAAGGTTAAGGCTTTGTGTTGTTGAAATATGAGTTATTCATTATTGGTCCATCTCCAAGGTTCAGTGGTGGATAATATGTGACTGAGTTGGGCAGTGTAGTGGGACATTTGTTTGTTAAAACGGCGGTAGAACTGTAGAAATCCAATAAATTTTTGTTGTTTGCGGTTGATCAGTGATGGAAAATGTCAGATAGTTTCTAATTTATTTGGATCCTGTGATATGCCGGTGGGGGTAATTATATGTCCAAGATATTTAACTTTGCTTGCAAAAAATTCACACTTCGATAGCTTCAATTTCAGTCCACAGTTAATCAAACTAATAAATACTGTATCCAGATGCTGGCAGTGCTCGAGGATATTTTGTGAGGCTATCAATCCGTCGTCCACGTATAGCATGCAATAGTCTCCGATATCTTCTCCTAATGCCTGTCTTAGACATTGTATGAATATAGCCATAGCATTATGCAATCCAAATGCTAAATGAGTGAACCTGTAGTTACGTCCATTGAACAAAAATGATAAATAATCGCGCGACTCTGGTGCTACCTGGACTTGCCAGTATCCTGCGCTCAAATCTACCATTGAATATACTGTCTTTCCATGAAATGTTTGCATGACTTGTTTAATCCGGTCAGGTCCTTCTCGATCGTCATCCAGTATGTGGTTCAAAGCACGAGCATCTAGGCATAATCTTACTGTTCCATCTTTCTTTGCCACACAAACAATCGGGAGGCTATAAGGTGCCGTTGATTCCTCAATGATTCCCAGTTGTTCCATGCAGGTGATTTCTGCTATAGCGGCTGGTCGATAGGTGAATGGTATGGGGTATGATTTGTGCTAATAAGTGTCATGTGGCTTAACTTTAAGTGTGCATTCAAAGTGAGTAGCTAGTCTGGGCTGTTCAGAAAAAACGTCTGCATTTTTATGGAATACTTGAATTATTTCATTTTTAATGTCAGGGTGCCAATCTGTATGCTGATGGAACTTATTTATCAAAATCTCTAATAATCTCTTCGGTGTTAGAGTCTGCCCCTGGCTGTACCTGGTTCTCAGTTGTCAGACTTGATACTTCTATATGCTCCATAGCATTCTCGATCTCGTGGATACCCCACATCCTCGGCGCGCCTTCCATGTAATGAGCAAAATGTATCTCCATGACTTCTTCAGTGTGCTCCTTCAGATCCAGTGGTAATATAATCTGGTGTGATTCAGATTCGGTAAAAGCGTGAAGTTTTAATGTTTGAAAATTCAAGCAGGCTTGGAATAGAATAGAATAGAAATAGTCTTTATTCATCAGATGTAAGAAATACATTGGAACAGTGTCAATAGATTAAATATATATAAATAAATATATATATATATATATATATATTATATATATATATATATATATATATATAAATAAATAAATAACCAGGCAGTGTTGGAGAAAATCTGTACCTATTATTAAGTGTGGACCAGATACAGGTAATACAAGAAACTTATAAGCGAATTTTGTTGTTGAAGGTTCATTTCCAGTAAACATTGAGTGGTTATATGTATTCGCCGTCCTGGATTGATGCCTGATACATATACATTTGTTAGCGGTAGTGTAGCTAATTTTGTTTTCTCTTTCATACACTAAAAGACATCTGCTTGTATAAGACTGCATTGTGAACCACTATCTACTAATGCTTGAACCTTTAATCCATATAGCTCGATATCAATATACGCTTGCATCTGTGTGTTGGGCATTCTGTGTTCTGTTTCTGGTTCTTCTAATAATATTTCCAGTAAATCGATCACAAAGGTGGTGTATGAGGCTGAGGTATCTTTATTTTCTTTATCTAGTTTCTTCTGAGCTTATGTGGGTTGTATTGGGTGTATCATATAGTCGTAATTGTCTAGATGTAGTCTTCTCTGTGTTTGGTGGTGGGTTATCTGGTGTTGGTTTCTGTGTTTTTTGTTGATTTAATCGGGCTGTATGCTCTATTGTATAATTTGTACTTTTTGTGGTGGTGGTTTATAGTTTCTGTTGTAATTATTATGGGTATATCCGGTATTAGCATTCAAAAGGTCTCAGCCATCATAATAATTTCTTCAGTTTGCTTGTTGTGAATAATGATTTGTTGAACAATTCTGAAAATTTCCATTATTTCTGTTATTACTCTGATTCTGGACGTTGTGATGCTTAAAATGAGGTGTCATTTGGGAAGGATCATATGGTACCGATCCATAAGCTTGGCTGGCATACCGATTAACATTTGAATTATATTGATTTTGTGTATATGACTGATCTGACCGGTGATTTGGAATTGCCATCACAGATTGTATACTGTATAAATGATCTATCAGATAATTACAACTGGTTATTGGCTGGGTAGCGAGTGCCATTCTGACTTGGAAGGGTAGTTTTTTCAAGATTATGTTTGCTAAAGCAGAATCGTTAATCAGCACCTCTAGCTGAGAATTTTTAAATTGGTGGGCAGTGATGAAAGTGGTATATGCACCGTCTAAATTGGGGTTGAAATCGCATGATATGATATCTGCTAGTGCCTCCAACTGTTTACTTCTGCTCCAATATTGTTCTAGGAAGACAGCAATAAACTCATCCAATAATGCAAATTCATGAGCTCTACTCCGAAAAAACAACAGGGGTTCACCACTCAGCAAGCTGGTTAAGTGGAGCTGCCACATATTCCAAGAGGAGGGTGCAAGAGTTTGAACTAGGGATGGGTATCGATACATCGATGTTTAAAAACATCTGTTTCAACATCAAACATCGATGTTTTCAACATTGATGTTTACTGTTCGATGTTTTTCACTTATCGATGGTTTTACCTAGACATCAGTCATCCGATGTTTTTCCCAACTGAAAAGTAAAAACAATTCTAATTTTTTAATTTGATACAGTTCTTTTTTTTTTTGTTTGAAGAGGATTATCTTGAGATCAATAAGCAATAGTAACAGAATTACAATCATTATCCCTATCATTTAAAGTCTATAATAATTGTCAGCCAGTAGGCAAAAGAGATGTTGGCAGAACATGCAAGTGTTGGCAATAGTAGGATTTTCTATGTTTATTTGAATAATTGGCTAGATGTGAGTCAGAACAGGTTAAACCCTAATCCTTATATTTGTAAGAAGAAGAAGAAGAAGATCTCTATCATATTAAGTGTAGTATTCTGTTTAGTGTTTTTTGTGAATATAGATCACTCTCGTGAAAGATCTCGCATAAGTTTTGATTTCCTGCAGATTGCTATTTTTATTTTTCAATCAGCCTCTCTGTATTTTTATGTGAGACTGTTGGATACTCTTGAAGATTTTACATTCTGTGGCCCGTGTCAAGGTTAGATAGTTAGTTATTTAGAATTGAATAAGAGGTCGGATTCTTTGTTTCTTATGAAGTAAGAGTTTTTTCTTACTACAATTATTTCCTCAACATGATTGTGTTTAACACTAATTGATCTAGCTCTGGAAAAGAGGTCCCCGTATTGTAAGGAGTGCAAATATCCATATAAAAAAACTCAATCCATTTTCATTTCCTAAAAAATCTATCAGGTATTGAATGAATACGATATGAGTATCAATGATTGCTGAAATTAGCTTAGGGTGAAATTTCAAGACCGAATCCTCAAGGATATCCCAAGAGGTTTCAGACTTAACCATGAAGATGACAAATCTTGTGAACTAGAGTTGATGTATCTTTCTAGTCACAACTTGACTTCAATTATTCGAAAGACTGTTACTTGAATACCACAAGTCCAAAATTGCTGTGATTCCAGTTAGTAACTGTTGAAATATTGGAACAATAGCTCCAGATAAAATTGTAGTCACTTTAGAAGCTCTTTTTGTGCTCTACAATCTGAGATCAGGTATAGCGATCTATCTCATATTCCAGGTACACCTGACAACAATGCTCCTTGTATTGTGAAAAACACCTGATTTTCAGCTTCAAGCATCATCACCAACTACATTAGTTCAGTAAGTATTATAGAGCCTAACCTCAAAAATTCATTATTTTATATAATTAAATAAATAGCAATAAAATTCTTTTCTATTTGGCTGTTCGAATTGTAGCCAGATTATCCGTTATCACTCACTTGTTGATATTGCACCCGGCAATAACAATGCAGCTGTTTGCTAGAGACCTATAAAATCTTTTCATTTAGTAATTTTTCCAGTTATTTGAAATAATTTGTTATAACAGGTGACATCGACTCTGCACTCTGTGGTAGCATAGTGATTGCTTGAAAATGATCACCCATGTTGAAATTGTTGGATGACATGAAGATGAATAGTAGAAATCAAGCCTGTGATACCTCTGCTGAAGATCGTGCAGGTGACTCTTTGGTTGACTAGCAATTGAGTAAAAGTTGGTAACGTTGCTCACATGAGAGACACATGCTAATATACCAACTAAAAATGATTCAAAAACTCTGATAGGACTTATTAGGAGCTCATGGTAGCATAAAAATAATAATAACATTAAAATGACTCTCATAATTAATTATTTGAATTGGCATAATAATTTATGGTAACTTTCTCTGCATGATAATTTATGGTAACCTTGATAAAATAGTATTGATAGATCATATTCCTTAATTTCAAGTTTGACTAGACTGTGTTCAATAAGATAAATTTCCGATAAAAGTTTGACTGGACTGATTCAATAGAGTAAATTTCCAATAAGAGTTTAACTAGACTATGTGCAATAAAGTAAATTCTCAATAAAATTAATAACAATATCCCAAAGGCAGTTTCTCATAAAAAAGGCAATTTGTGAAATGATTCCAAGTAAAATGCAGCTTGTGCAGGGATCCAATATCAAGTGTCTAGCTCTTTACAAAAATATTCCAAGTCTATAAAAATTCAAAGTAGCCCACTTATTATTGTTTATAATAAAATTTTTATTTCTTACTAGATATAAAAATATCTATCAGAAGTAGTTCTATTGTAGTTTGAAATTTATCAGTAATGATTGCTATAGGAGATAATAATGACCCTTATCCTGCTACGGCAGATTCTAACCTGTGATGACAAAATTTTCTTAATAACTTTTTTAAGTGTAAAGCTAAAACCTGGATATTTTTGGACTAATTTTTCAAAATGCACCAATTTTAACGTGGCTAGCATTGTTTTGTACCTTGTAACCACGAGAATTTTAATTACTGAACCTCAGACCTTTTCAGGTTAGTTAAGGTTAGTTTTTAGGCATACTCCAAACTAACCTCATTAATCAATGTCCCTGTTTGGGTGCCAAATGTGAGGGTTTTGTTTTCTTATATTATGATAGAAATTCAATGATTGACTCACCTCAGGGCCTCCTTGACATTTAATTTTGCTCAAATGGCCAGTTGGGTGGTAGATACAATAGGCTATCGTAGGTGAGCCTGAAGTTACCCTAGTGGAAGAGATCCATAGAAATCGATAGAAAAACTCTATTGATATCAATATATGCTCATGGATATCAATACATGTTCATGGAAATCAATAGGAGTTCATGGATATCAATACACATCACAGTAAATACAGTCAATGAACTTCTATTGATATCACTGTACGTTCAGTGATATCAATAGGTGCTCATGGATATCAATAGAAATAATGGTAAATACAGTCAACGGAAATCTATTTTTATCACTGAACTTTTAGTGATATCAATAGAAGTAAATGGGTATCATTTGAAGTAAGTACAAACAAATAGAAATCATGGTAAATACAGTCGATGAGCTTCTATTGATTATATAAAATCTTCATTGATATCAATAAGGACAGGTTTCTGAGCTCTCAGGATGATATTACCCATGTTAACACACAATGTGAAAATCACGTTTCTTCAAGTGAATAAAAAGTGAAAATGTTAAAAGTAAAAATCAAACATTTATCAAATCTCAATTCAGGCTTTCTGACCAACAGTTTGAATGAGAAATCGAATTTCAACCCCTTTCTATCTCTTGCAAAATCGTTTACAACACACCGTTATCGAGATAAAAAAAATTTCATGCCAAATAAATTTTTGATGGAGAATTTTTTGAATTTTTCAAAAAAGTCTCACATTGAGCTTTCTGTTAATCAATTCGGGTGAAGAAATGAATTTCCAGCACTTTTTGCCTCATGCAAAATTCGTCTACAGGGCACCGTTAACAATATATAGACCTTTTGAGGTGATTTTAAATGCAGTTAAAAACTTATTGGTAATAATTTTGGCAGATTTTGAATTTTCCCGGAACAATGTATTTTTGATGAATGATTCTGGTGTGGAAGTGAATTTCAGGCACTTTTTGTCTCTTGCAAAAATCGTCTACAATGCACCATTAATTATTTATGGACCTTTTGCGGTAATTTTAAATGCAGTTGAAAACGTGCTACTGACGTTTAAAATTAAAAAAAAATTTGGTTCATCATAAAAAATTCATGAACGTTTCTGTTCATATTATTAACCTTGTCCTAGAATTTAGAATGATTCCATTCAAAATTGGAAAAGTTATAACACTTTTTCAAATTAGATCACAGTTTATGAGGAAAATCATGCAGTATCCGGAATTACTCACACAGACTTTGAAATGATTTTTGAGGTTTCAATTCAAATAATAACAACCTACTATTTTATCGTTTTCAACATTATATCAGTGTCAAGCACAAATGTCCCCCCATAAACAATCAATAATCTCCACCTGAATTTAATATCAAATGTTTTAATAACAGTCACATTGTCAATAATTTTGAAATTGCCACCATTACTATGGTATCGAATGAGAATATCAATATATTATCAATAATATTGATACTGTGAAATTGAAATATCAAAGTCTTAACTTAAAAATCGATATATCAAACTAATTCTAACTTTTTTCCCGGGGGAAACTGGTTTTATTGCATTCAAAAATGTAGAAATCAGGATTGTATTCTACTTTTAATAGTAGTAATTACTAGTAGTAATTATAATGCATTTCCAAACAAAGATGTAGATGATGTTTGAGAATATGTAATTATTAATAGTCGATAATTATTATTTATCTATGTATTGATGATATTATATCAACATTTTAGGTCTATTGATAAAATGATCATGATGACACGATGCACAATGGATTTTGCAAAGGACCAACCATTTTTGGAATGAGTTTCATAGTCTGTAATTTTTGTGATTTTATCCAGGAAATATAGGTAAGTCGAGTGATTTTGTTTTTATTGATGTACCATAAAATGAAAGAATAAATTTATTGTAGGTCTTAATACTTATATATCCAAATGATAATCTTCTCAAAAGACTATTATAGGCCACGCCTAACATAACCTCATAACACAACACTGAATACTGTATCATTTAAGGCATAACTTGATAATAATAAGAGAAAAGCCTCTTGGATTTATCATTGCTGGAAATAAGATGATTATTATTCTAGGCAGACACATTCAAGGGTTATATGCTGGTACATATAAATTTAAATGTGTAACAAAACTTTTTATCCAGCCTAGCCTACGTAATTGAAGTCACCACAAACTAATCTACACTCATGTTATTATAATGAACTTAATATCAATCATATATGACTGTGGATTGATAGATTGAAATTTATTCAGTTGTTTTCTAGACCAGCAGGCTTTATTTAAACTTTTTCCAGCAAGAAATTGATTCATTTATCCATATTAACAGCTTTATATCTTATTCCAATTTAGGAAAACTATCGGTGTAGTCCTCTCATTTAAGCAATATATATTTTATATGATAAGAGAGAGTGAGACTGTGTGTTTGCAACATGTGTGTTTTTCCAATTTTCTAGTCAAAAAATATTATTTGAAATATGTTTGATTATGAGTAAACTTTTGTTTCATCTCTGATAGGAGCTGTGGTGATGAAATTTTCCAACACAAAAGAAAAAGACATAGAAGCAGTATGGTAATCAAATACTGGCTGAAGTCTCCAAAAACTCGGTTTACCAGCAAAGAGAAATCTAAGTAAGTCTCAATTTTGATAAATTTAAAACAGAATATACAGTCAAACAATTTTTTTCTATGGGTGATGTCCACATGAGCTCTAGGCTTGTGCTAATCATTATAAGTTAGTAATCATACCGGGTGAGTCATATGTATGGGAACCTTTCAATAAATTAGAGACTGTTGTAGATATAATACTGTAGCTTCCAGGATATGTTACTGGTCAAATACTTCAACTCTTGACATACGGTACAACTGAATTTCAACCCCTTCATAAGGGGTTGAATAGGTTCAGAATGTATGGTGACTCAAGAGTTTCAACTGGAATATTTCCAATGTAAACGCCTATTGTGTGGTACATTATTTAAAAGGGCTTTTTAAATGAAGAAACATAACATCAATTAAAATGTACTATGAAACTTGAATCCAAAACGGTGGCTGATTGAAGTTACAGTTTGTAAAGAAATGAGGGGTTATAACTCAAATATTTTTAATGTAAACACCCATTGTGTGATACATCATTATAAAGGCCTTTTTAAAACTAGAAAGATGACATGAATAAAAATCTATGATACTTTTATCCAAAATGGCGGTTGATTGAATTTTATCAATTATTTCTTCAAAAACCAAAACTTCAATCAACCACCATTTTGGATAAAAGTATCTAAGAAGATTTTTATTGATTTCATCTTTCTCGTTTTGAGAAGGCTTTTAAGATAATACACAATGGGTATTTACATTCAAAATCTTTGATTTACAACCCCCAAGTCACCCCCTTATGAGGAGTTTAAATTCAGTTGTATGTCAAAAGGTGGAGTATTCGACCAATAACTTATCCTGAAAGTTACAGTATTATATCTACAACAGTCTCCAACTTATTGAAGGGTTTAAGACTGTAATTTTGAAAATAAATTCAATTTTAATATAAATTATTGTTGTTTCACCATTTTATTGAAGCCATCCAGACATTTATGGTTTTTACTTTCCTTGCCCTATTACCATAGGTAAGGAAATTATTGCTTTCCAAAAAAAATTAAGGTACCCTAATTTCATGTTTTCTATACGTTTCAAGGTCCCCTGAGTCCAAAAAAATGATTTTTGAGTGTTGGTCTGTGTGTGTGTATGTGTGTGTGTGTGTGTGTGTGGTGTGTGTGTGTGTGTGTGTGTGTGTGTGTGTGTGTGTGTGTGTGTGTGTGTGTGTGTGTGTGTGTATGTGTGTATGTCTGTGAACACGATAACTCCATTCCTAATTAACCGATTGACTTGAAATTTTAAACTTGAGGTCCTTATACCATGAGGACCCGACAATAAGAAATTCAATAAAATTCAATTCAAGATGGCGGAAAAAATGGCGGATAATTACTAAAAAACCATGTTTTTCACGTTTTTCTCGAAAATGGCTCTAACGATTTCCTTCAAATTTATACCATGGATAGCTATTTATAAGCCCTATCAACTGGAATAAGTCTCATTTCAGGGAAAATTTCAGGAGCTCCATAATATTCTTGAGAAAAATGGCAGATAATTACTAAAAAACCATGTTTTTCACGGTTTTCTCGAAAACGGCTTCAACGATTTCCTTCAAATTTATACCATGGATAGCTATTCATAATCCCTATCAACTGGCATGAGTCTCATTTCTGGGAAAATTCCATGAGCTCCGTAATATTCTCGAGAAAAATGGCGGATAATTACTAAAAAACCATGTTTTTCACGATTTTCTCAAAAATAACATGACCGATTTTTTTCAAATTCATACCCTGTATAGTTATTTATCAGCTCTATCAACTGGCATGAGTCTCCTTTCTGGGAAACCAATGGGGGGTCCACCCCATCCTTGGGAAATGGACTTAGTAACCTCCTTCTCGTGCATGAGGTAGGTAGGTAGCGCAGTTCATAAAAAGAACACATAGTCGAGATATTTCATCTGTAGAACAGCTGTTTTGACGACTTTGAAAAAATGACGACTAAAAAAATTATCGAATTTCACAATTATTCACACAAAGAAAAAGTATTTTGAAAACAATTTTATATACACATATAGAGAAGTCTGATTGCAGTTTCAAATATGAGCAAGGAAAGTTGTGTGAGTGTACCCACTACCTCCGTAAACAAAGCCGGAGTGCATTCGTGTGACGTCAGCATAGGTAGGACTCCTACACCAATAAAAATTCGTTGATTTCAGCTTATCTATATCAGCTAGTGTTTTTATTGGTGTAGGAGCCCTACCTGTGCTGACGTCACACGAACGCACTACGGCTTTGTTTACGGGGTAGTGGTGTACCAAACCAGATTTTTTCCCATTGGTGATGCAAAGCTAATACAAGCAAATGGTTGATACAAAGTCCAACAGCTGAAAAAAGAAGCTTACATGAAACATTTTTGAAATTTATCAGCTGTTGAATGATTACAAATGAAAATGAGCTTTCTTTTTGTAATATTATAGTGTCCAGCTGTTAGATTGCATATATCACTACTTACTGGGAAAAATCCATTTGTCTGAATAGGACTTTATAGTTGAATTGAATTTTTATTCAGTTTTGTGTAAAATTATTGTAAAGTTAGGGTAGAGGATTTACTTCACATTATATTGTGGTTATTCAAAAGTTTTATGAGATTTATAGTTTTTTAATGTAAAAATAAAGAATTGAAAAGGTTATTTATTCAAAATAATTAAGGTAATCCTTCTCCATCTTTCCATGATAAAATATTGTAAAAATGTATTTTAAAAACGTTATTTTCATGTGAATTTTTGGAAATTTTCATGCAAAAGAAATGACCAAATGTGGGACAAGAAATGTAGAAAAAACAGTTTTATTCATGTTCTTTTCTGAGAGTTTAGTATACATGTTCAGTATAATGTGAAAATGTAGAAACAAAAAAAACATTATTTTCAAGTTTTAGTTCCACATACTTTTCACGTGAAAAGTTGGAACATTTACACTTTTTTTCACATGGAAAAATGTGATTTTCTCGACTTTTCCACCAGAATATGAGGTTATAATGTAAAACTGTGAGGACATAATTTTCACGTGGAAAAAACGCTCTTGTGTTATCTTGGACTTTCCTTTCAGGAGAGGGAGAGTCATGCATATTTAGATACATTTTTAGGTTATTAGATTAATTTGCTAGCAGATTAATTCAGGAAATAAAATACTTTTATTCTAGTCTGTAAAGATTGTATACTTTGAACTGATATTTGTTCTAGAAATGTTCAAACACCGGATCCAGGAGGAAAATTTGAATGCTTCAAAAATTGAGATTGAATTGAGGTGCAGTAACATAAACCAGTATGTAGCTCAAAAAAATGCTACTTCAAACAGAAAGAGATTGAAGTATTCTGGAGCACCACAATAAGGACCTTTCTTAATAGATAAATGACATGCATATGAGTTATTTTAATAAACAAACTTCTCACATTATTTATGTCTTAACTATTTACATCTCTTAATTTTCTATCAATATGTCAATAGACATCTATTCACTGAATCCAATTCACTTATATTAATTATAGATAATTAAACAGGTATACTCTCTTGTCTGATGCCAGTTGCAGCTGGGTTAAAATATTATAATCCTTGCAAATGTTATCTTCATCCTAAGCTGCTCTCCTAGATTCAAAAGAGGATTTTTTCTATAAAGGAGACAGGCTGCTCATAGATGGCTATTGATCTGTATTGATATCAATACAGCTGGTTATGTAATGATATCCATAGCTACCTATTGATGTGTATTGATATCATTAGGTATTTGGGCCAATACATATCCATGGAAATGTATTGATGTGTATTGATATCAATACAGCTGGTTATGTATTGATATCCATGGATATGTATTGATTTGTATTGATATCAACAACAATAGGTATTTGGGCCAATACACATCAATACATATCCATGGAAATGTATCGATATCAATACAGCTGGTTATGTATTGATACCAATACAGCTGGTTATGTATTGATATCCATGGATGTATTGATATCAATAGTTATTTGGGCCAATACACATCAATACATATCCATGGATACCTATTGATGTGTACTGGCCCAAATACATTTTTTTTATTGATCTCTATTGATCACTTCCACTAGGGTAACCTTACAAGATGATAATATGATACTGCTAGCTTGAAATATTCACAGAGACCAGAACACTTGTATCGAATATGCAGCTTATTATTTGTTTGAAACGATTGGGACAATATTCAATAGGAATATTCGTCTCGATAAACAAGTTGGCACAAGAAAATTTGTACTCTCATTTGTAAGTCTCATATAACGATCTCTCGTTTTTAGATAAATTCTAAACGTTCAATGACTTAAAAACTAGTGGCCACTAAAACTATTACTTACGTGCCCTTCGTCTAATTTTTGTTTGGGAGTGAAATTAACTTTTTCCTTTTACTTTTAGTTCAATTCAATGTGTTGGTAGCCCACTAACTTTACATTTGTGATAGATTATTGAGCAAACTGAATTTAACTTGGATTTGAGTTTCTACTTCTTTTAGCTCCAACTATAATTTACATTTAGAAAAAACAGATAAAACATTAAAAAATAGTTAAGATCAATTAGGTATCACAGTCAATCAGGAATCGATCAGCACAAGACAGAACAGAGAGTCACCACAATTTTTCTCGTTTTAACCATTTAGAGTCAGCTGACTTTAGAATTGCCAACCAAAGATGATATAACCATTTCATGAATTTGTCATTTTAGTTGTGGCGATCATAATATTAAATATTTTTCTAGCCCATTAAGTCCACAAATTGCCTTTCAATTAACAAATATTATTATTATTTTCCAATTGTTCACTCTAAATCGATTTGTGACGTCATCAAGTCTGGCGGCATATTCAAACTATTGTTAATCGGCTAATGACACGTCCTTTCTGAAATGTATCCTTACAATATACAGAAGATAAAAAATGAGTTATTTTGTATACATAAGGAAGTTCTATTACCTCAGACAGTTATGTCCAAAAGAATATTATTACAATTATACCATGCAATTATTGGTTCTGGAATAAACTATAGAATAATATGCTATGGGAGTGCATACAATGTTCATATTAAACCTGTGATTACTGGTCAGAAACTTATATTAAAAATAATAATTTGTAATAAACCTAAACAATATAGTTCAATGATGCTCTTCAGAGAACTATCAATATTACCAGTGAGACATTCCTTTCTTTTCAAAGCAATGCTGGATTCAGGTGAAAATAATCTCGATATTCAACAGATGAGAGAAAGAATGAACCTCAGGAATTCACAAGAAATTAACCTCCCAAAACCAAGATTAGAACATTCCAGACGACACTTCAAATACATAGCTATAAAAATATTCAATTCACTTCCAGTAACAACAAGGAAAATAACGTCACGTCAGTTATTTAGAAAAGGAATCAAGGAATTCATTTTACAACTAGACAACCCGAATGATTTTTTTACTAAACTAATATAGGTCTTAATTTAGTATAATTTACACATTACAAGACATGACCACTGCAACAATCAAAGATCATTGAACTCACAAATCCCGTCTGGTATGTGTAAACAGTAAGACAGTATTTAATTTCAATCACTGTCTCTTTCTTCAAAACGCATACATTTATGGTCTAATATCATCAGCACTTTGAAAAAAAACGAAACGTTAACTATGAATAAAATTGAACTAAATATAAAAAAACCGCAACCACTCCGTACATAGTTTTAAGTTTTGTGTATGTGTGTGTGTGTGTGTGTGTGTGTGTGTGTGTGTGTGTGTGTGTGTGTGTGTGTGTGTGTTGTGTGTGTGTGTGTGTGTGTGTGTGTTGTGTGTGTGTGTGTGTGTGTGTGTGTGGTGTGTGTGTGTGGTGGTGTGTGTGTGTGTGTGTGTGTGTTGTGTGTGTGTGTGTGCATGTGTGAATGTGTGTGCGTATGAATGTCTGCAAGAACGATAATAAATTGACATATTGATTTATCTATTTCAATATAATACCATATTCAATTATTATGTTATTCTTGATGTAATATTTGAATTTGTATATACATATTGTATTATATATATTTAAGTGTCCCCACACAGGGTAGCCTATGGGGAACACATATTAGAAATTAGGAAACAATATTGTATTTGCTTTGTGGAATGCATTTGATTGTTTATTTATTTTTTCTGGATGAAGAAAGGATAATAAAGAAAGAAAGAATGTGTGGGAGGTGCGGAGAAATTGTTGTAAAAAAATAAAATCCGAGATCCAGTCACAATTGTGTATAATAATCATTGCTATGATGATAACGATGATCCTCTAGCGTGATTCACATTAAACATCCAGCATTCCTCATGACTGAGATCAATGCTTTCCATTCAACTAATGCTGACAGTTTGAAGTAAGTCTCACTACAGTAGTATTGCCAAAAGGACGAACCCCCGCACTCATTCTAATGAGAGACCACGGCACTCACTGTGATTCGATACGGCATTAAATTTATAATATTTCTATCAGACGCAGGAACAGTGTGTTCCATTTTCGGACTGTTGATTTACTAATATCAATACAGAGGGCCGGCATGCATATCTCTAATAAAATTACATTGCCTTTATTATTATAAAAGCTTGTAACAATCGTACAGTTGTTGTCAGTGGAAATTCGTAAAACTGTTGATTTATTCAGTTGTTTATTCAGCGCCGGACGATAATACATAAACCGGGGCAATGTGTGCGCGCGCATGTGTGCGTGCTTTAGTCGGAAATCGGCGATTAAATAATGAATGAGGTCGCCGGAAGGGAAAGGGAGGCAACGATGAAAATGGACTAATGGGATGGGGGTGGATAGGAGAGAGGAGGAGAGATAATTATGAAAAGGTTGTTTGAGTGAGAGGTCGTGTCAGAGGAGGTCGCTGAGAGTGAAGAGGTTGAGAGGGAGAAGGTTGAGGAAGAGAAGGAGAAGGAGGAGAAAAAGGAAAAGGAGGAGAAGGAGGAAATGGAGGAAAAAGAAGATAAGAGGGTAGAGGAGAAGAAGGGATGGGAGAAAGGAGAGGAGGAATAGTAGAAGTAACAAGTATAAAATGGATGTTGATGAGGACATGTAGGAATATGAAACGGATGAAGAGCTGGTGGTGAGGAGAAGGATGAAAAGGAGCAGATGATGAAGGAGGAGGTCGAACGAGATCGTCTAGTTCGAATAAAGCCGTAAAGTCGAGTTTTGTTTGCTGTTTGCATGGTATTGGTTACATTGAATTCGAATGAGTGGTGGCATGGGGAGAGGGTGTTAAGAGAAGAGAGACCACTTGAAAACATAATTATTTATGCGAGCGCAAAGCCGCTTGACCCCTTCACTACTGGCCAACGGTGTATAGTGAATTCACATGTAAGTACTCGCACATTCGCTTTTACCCTGAAAGTATAATATACTGTATATATGTAGCCCGCAATCGACATAGCTGCGGAGGGGGTGGTTTTTCAATTAATTTTATTGGTGAAAGTTAAGCGGCGGGAGGAGTGATGGGGGTTGGATGGGTGGGAGGGGGGTGAGGGGAACATTAAGGCCGTCAGTTTCCGTTTGATCAGGGAGATGGAGAGAGATCAAAGAAACTCTGTGACAGGTCGCCCAATTAAAATCGGAGCCGCTCCTAACAAGGACTCGACTGACCCGACCGACGGAGCTGCGCCGCGCTTACTTTGCTGCTTTTGTCACGAGACTCGATCCAAACCGACCCAGACCCATGGGCTCACTCACTTCAAATCTATGAACTTGTAGTTGTTAGCTTTGCAGAGTGAATGAGCGGAAAGGTAGCGATGATATCAAAGCAGAAATATTATGAGTGCGTCGAATCAGATGGCATATTCTGCTTCTGTCCGAGAATTTATTCAATGACTCAGTTATAGAAACAATAGTTTTTCCCAAATGGAATAGCTGGCATTACAGAATAAGCAATTGGAATTGTTCAATTCGATTCTATTCTATCATACATTCACTTGAAATAATATTCTTGTTAATGTTAAGGAAGTATTCAATATTGTGAAGAATAAAAATGATTGTAAATTTATGAATATTATCATCCAGTTTTGCACGTAGTAGAGTTCAACAGATAATTTCAAAAAAAATCGACTTTGAATGACTATTTCACCGTATAATCACAGGTAAGACAGGAATTGGCCCAGCATACGAGTATTTGATTATTCTATGTCTATGGTATAAGAATGCTCCTCATTTTGTTCCAGAAATGTTACAGCTGCTATTTGGTTGGTTGCTGTGCGAAAAAGTAGGTTGTATTATAATTTGAAGAAATGTGAGGACAGGGCATTACATGAAACGAGAAATGGTGGATGAGAAGGAATAAGGTATTAGAGAGGTTGAAAAGGAGAGATGACGATGGCGTTTAGGTGGAGGATGCATTGTGTGGCATAAGGCGGGGAGTGCAACGTGTGTTGAAGCAATGAGCGCAAAGGTCCCCTGGCTAACTCGATCAGCACGAAAAATATGAGTGTGTCAGCCAAGGACGGTTTCTTATTTGCGGTTGTTTTTAATGAAATTTTCAGCTGGTGAGTTTTCAGAAAAGGAGAGGGAGGACAAAGGAGGGGGAGGGATTGGTTGGCTTGCGGCCATGTGAAGAGGAGGGTGGAGGAGGTGAGGAAGAAAAACGAGAAAGAGATGGTGAGAAGGAAAGTGCTGAGGAGAACTAATGAGGTGTCCATTCAGGGCACGTACTAGCTGGGGACGATGGACCTCCGCCTGATTCAATCAAAACTGACACCCCATCAGGATTCCACACCAAGCTTCCACCTTGATTGTAATATGATAATAAACCGACTGCCAAACTCATGTTGGTGCTCTGCTCTGCTCTCCGACCGACCGCCGCGGCGGCTCATCTCAACACATTTCGATTGGAAATCTCGGCTGAATTTTGCCCACTGTGGGTCAACCTCTGCCACTGCCACTAGAATTTGAAGGGAGAGACCGGGGCTTGTCACATCGAAGAATACTAAACACATGATCAATAATGAGAGATACTTCCTTTATTTGTGAATTCAACTATAAAATTAGAAAGAGGAATTAGAACGATTAGAATGACATATATTCTTGAGTATTTGGGAAAGTAAATAAAATTAATGTTCAATGTTGAAATTTATTTTGATTCAAAAACCAAGAATTTAAAGACTCTATGTGGCAAGAAAGAGAAGAATACAGTTCAACTGACTGAATTAAAACCTGAAATTGGATCATTTATCACGATAGGAGCACAAGGTGCACATATGTGTACCATACCATAAAAGCCCGAGGTAATATATTTTTTTAATTTTCCTGAAATGTTCATATCTCCCTTTTTGCTATTAGAAAAAACGACTAGCAGTCAGATATTTTACAATAAATGAACTAATCACTCACTGTGACAACGAGATCTTTCGGCAGGTTGGCCATCTTCTTGGTTGTACTCATAGACAAGTTGAAGGATAGGATGGCAATTTTTAGTGTGCTGTTGGTGTCTATTGGATTAGTGTCTGTTGGTGCTGTTGGTGTCTATTGGTGTCTATTGGGTTTGTTGTAGCTGAGAAGGTAATCAAAGAGGATGTGGGATTTGAAGTTGGTTTGTTCGTTTAATATACATTGTCTATTGCTTTTAAATTCGGTGTATATCTCAAACTGTTCTATTGTGTCCAATTCTGGTCCTTTGTTTTTTACGTGTATGATTTGTGGATCAGTATTTATGTTTGTGTGTTTGTGATTTTCTTGAATTAGGTGGTCGGCAAATCTAGATTCGGTTCAAATTCGGTACTATCCAATAAAATATCTCTTATACCATCTTTAAACTTGCGCAAGTATTTTTACCAATTTCTTAATTTTTAAAACCCTTTCGACGAGCTAGCTTTGATTTCTTATTTCATTTCGAAGCACTGAGGGCGCCCTATCACTATTTCAAATATTATTCACTCACATGCTGGATTTTCTATGAGCTGCTGATGGTGATCCAAACTCCTGGTGGTCCTGAATTATTTGGCCGAAGTCGACTCTTCCAAGGGATTAAAAATATTTAAATCACTTTTGCTTTACAATAGCATCACAAAGTCTTATAAGAAAATTAATAATTCGATTTAACTTTGAGTTATTAAAAGGTACAGTAAGATATTGCGCTCTACAATTTCTGGTGACATCTCATGGTAGTGGTTGGCAGGCAAGTGGGGAAGTTCTCCTTTCTGATTCACAATTTTCACTTCTGATTTCCAAATTTACATAAAATTTAAATAATCTGTTCCTCCGCCATTCATGGCTCAAATAGTTTGTGCCAATCTATTAAATTATTACTTATGTTACATCTTTGATAATTTATCTGCCTTCGGGCCATATCCAAAACATAAACTGAACAGCAATAATTCATAAATTCTTATCATTTATGGAAATATATACAAATATATTTGAATCGGCTCACTATTACCGCCTATCAATTGCTACCATTTGATTGATGCATGCAAATTATTATAGTATACGTGCGCCTAGGAACCTCCTACTTCCTTCATACATTAAATTATTTTTGTCTGGGTTTTTTAATACGTTTTTTACATGCCAAGTAATTTTCTAAAGATTATAGGTTGATTCTCATATTACAACAATTAGCCATGTGGATTTTTTGGTTCCTCAAGTTGCATACTATTTAGCTACAATAAACTTCTGCCAAGGTGTTTGGCTAGATTCTACGTTATGCGACTCAGTCGATCATTAGGTCGCCGATCAATAGATATTTCATGCCTAACCTCAAATTTTCAATATTTTATATATAATATTATATAGGTAGCAAAATTATTTTCTTTTCTATTCGGCCGTTATAAATTTAGCCATGATGCCTGATATTATCTAATCTTTAAACATCATCATCTTTGGCGATATTAGCCTATTATTCCACTTAGACCTATAAATTTCTTCAAGTAGGAATTTTTATTTATCCATCCGAATTTCAAATCGTTACAATGTATGTCATTGTTATGAACTTTTCAGTTTTGTCCTTCTCTTGTTTTTTATTTTTTGGAGAAGTTTGTCAATTAGGTTGTGTTAGTATACGTTATGTTGTGCTAGATATTTTATGGTATTGAGTTCTGCTTTGTAGTGTTCAGGTGATAGGGAGATGGTTTGAAGTCTGTGTAGCATAGATAGAAAAGCTGAGTGTTTATGTTGAACAGGATTATTCGAGGAGTTGTGAATAAGGGTATCTGTCATGGTTAGCCTCCTGAATATGTTGAAGGAGTGTTGTTAGTTGTGTTTTGTGATACTCAAATCTAGGAAATTGAGGGTGTTTTCATGTTCATATTCAGCTGTAAATTGGAGTTTTTTATCGATTTTGTTAATTTTTGTTCTGAGCTGTTCACATTGTCTTTTATTACCATTATATGAGAGGATGATGACATTAACATATCTGAACCAATATATAAATTTTTTGCTGTGAGTGTTGTTTTTCAAGATTTGGTTTTGTTCTATGTGTTGGAGGTATATTTCATATTGAGACATTCATATAAAGACACTTGATATTGGAGAGCCCATTGGGAGGCCGTCAGGTTGGGTATAGTATTTGTTGTTGGAAGTGAAGTAGTTTTGAGTGGTGATAGTTTTGAGTTTTAGTATTGATATTATTTCATTGATGTTTTCAGTGGGCATCTGTTTGTTAGTGAGGGTGTTTTTGATGGTGGTTTGGATGGGAATATTTGTATAGAGGTTTGTTACATCAAAGGATGCAAGGGTTGGGTATTTTCTTGTCTTTTATTTTATCTATTAAATCAATGCTATTTTTTAAATATGAAGCGTGTTCTATGTCTATCAATTCTCTTAGTGTTTTGTCCATGTGCTTTGCTAATTTGTAAGCTGGTGCTCCTTGATAATTTACTATTGGGCGAATGTGTGTGTCAGGTTTGTGGTTTTGGGTAAGGTTTGGACTCTATATAATGGCAATAAAAGACAATGTGAACAGCTCAGAACAAAAATTAACAAAATCGATGAAAAACTCCATTCAAGACAACAAAATTGATGAAAAACTCCATTCAAGACAACAAAATTTCAAACTCCCAGGAGTATACAAGCTAAAATGCTCTGAATGTGAAAATTCTATATCCGACAGACAGGCCGTTCTTTCGATCAAAGATACAAGGAACATATCCAGGGACTAAAAACAAAAACAGAATCTACATTTGCCGACCACCTAATTCAAGAAAGTCACAAACACACAAACATAAATACTGATCTACAAATCATACACGAAAAAACAAAGGACCAGAATTGGACACAATAGAACAGTTTGAGATATACACCGAATTTAAAAGCAATAGACAATGTATATTAGACGAACAAACCAACTTCAAATCCCACATCCTCTTTGATTACCTACTCAGCCACAACAAACCCAATAGACAACAAAAGACACCAACAGCACCAACAGACACTAATCCAATAAACACAAACTAACAGCACACTAAAATTTGCCATCCCATCCTTCTACTTGTCTATGATTACAACCAAGAAGATGGTGAACCTGCCGAAAGATCTCGTTGTCACAGTGAGTGATCCAATCAATTAAAAATCTCATTTCAAAAATAAATGACAGTTTTAGTGTTAATAATAAGTGTGCAGCTCTGTTTCTTGATATATCTAAAGCATATGATGCAATTGATAAAAACATGCTTCTAAAAAAACTTGATTTATCAGGAGTAAGAGGAATTGCCAATGATTGGTTAAGATGCTACCTATCTAATAGGAGTCAAAGGGTCAGAATTAACGATACGTTGAGTGAACCCGGGGACATTACCATAGGTATTCCTCAAGGATCAGTGTTATCAAGTACTTTATTCCTGGTCTTTATTAACGATTTGACGGATGGTGACTTACAGGGAAAGATTACATCTTTTGCAGACGATACAGTTATATTTTATTCGGCCAAAACAAATCAAGAACTTAAAAATAAATTAGAAATGGATCTTAAGCACCTTAGGTGGTGGTTTTGCGAAAATAAATTAACTATCAACACAGACAAATCTAATATAATACAATTTAATCTTCAAAACACGGATCAGGAGTTAACTAGTATTTACTTCCATAAATTAGATTGTGCGCAACAGGTGAATAATTTATTGTGTAACTGTGAAACTATAAAACAAGCACGTATAGTTAAATAGTAGGCTCACTTGGTCAGATCATGTACAGAAGATAAAAAATGAGTTATTTGTATACATAAGGAAGTTCTATTACCTCAGACAGTTATGTCCAAAAGAAGTATTGTTACAATTATACCATGCAATTATTGGTTCTAGAATAAATTATGGAATAATATGCTATGGGAGTGCATACAATGTTCATATTAAACCTGTGATTACTGGTCAGAAACATATATTAAAAATAATTTGTAATAAACCTAAACAATATAGTTCAATGATGCTCTTCAGAGAACTGTCAATATTATCAGTGAGACATTCTTTTCTATTCAAAGCATTGCTGGATTTAGCTGAAAATAATTTCGATATTCAACAGATGAGAGAAAGAATAAACCTCAGGAATTCACAGGACATTAACCTCCCAAAACCAAGATTAGAACATTCCAGACGACACTTCAAATACATAGCTATAAAAATATTCAATTCACTTCCAGTAACAACAAGGAAAATAACGTCACGTCAGTTATTTAGAAAAGAAATCAAGAAATTCATTTTACAACTAGACAACCCGAATGATTTTTTTACTAAATTAATATAGGTCTAAATTTAGTATAATTTACACATTACACGACATGAACACTGCAACAATCAAAGATCATTGAACTCACAAATCCCGTCCGGTATGCGTAAACAGTAAGACAGTATCAAATTTCAATCACTGTATCTTTCTTCAAAACGCATTCATTTATGGTATAATTACATCAGCACTTTGAAAAAAAAACGAAACGTTAACTATGAATAAAATTGAACTAAATATGAAAAAAAACAGCAACCACTCCGTACATAGTTTTAAGTTTTGTGTAAGTGTGTGTGTGTGTGTGTGTGTGTGTGTGTGTGTGTGTGTGTGTGTGTGTGTGTGTGTGTGTGTGTGTGTGTGTGTTTGTGTGTGTGTGTGTTTGTGCGCATGTGTGAATGGGTGTGCGTATGAATGTGTGCGCATATGTGAATGTGTGTGCGTATGAATGTGTGCAAGAATGATTATAAATATTGACATATTGATTTATTTCAATATAATACCATATTCAATTATTATGTTCTTCATGATATAATATTTAAATTTGTATATAAATATTTTATTATATATATTCAAGTGTTCCCACACAGGGTAGCCTATAGGGAACACATATTAGAAATTAGGAAACAATATTGTATTTGATTTTTGGAATGCATTTGATTGTATAATTATTTTTTTTGAATAAAGAAAGAATTTGAATTTTTGATTAATTCATTTATTGTAAAATATCTGACTGCTAGTCGTTTTTTCTAATAGCAAAAAGTGATTTAATAATAAGCAGTTCGTGATGGAAAACAACATTGAAGAATTCATATCTCCCTTGTATATCGAAAAAAGCATGATCTGGCTGATTGGAGCGGATTTTTTGCACTCATGCATTACATTCTATACTCACTGATTGCAATGTGCATAAGTATCCGTCAACTCAAACAAAAGCTGTGCTTCATACCAATTGAACAGTTTTGTTATACCACGTCCATACAAAATCAATTAATTATTTCCCACATATCATGCTGAGAATAGATAACTAGATGTTTTATCATTCAATCAACTGGAATTGAGTGGAATACAATAAATTTGGCTTTCACAATATCATTTTACAGTGAGTTGGAAATGCACTACATGTAATTGATACTCGAAAGATGAGCACTATAAGGAAAAATATTTTCCTTTGAGTGAAATCATGATACATTTTCATCAAATTGAATTCCATCCAAAAGATTAAAAATAACTATGACTTTGAAAATTCAAATGTGAAACACATTCTGAAGAAGCATTAAACGTTATAGATTTGAAACTGGAATAGTTGTCACTATTAGAAAACTAGAAAGTGAGAAAACCTTCAGAAAATAAAATGATCTTACAGAAAGAAGAATATCGTCGAGAAGGAATCGCGCTAGAAAGGATTGAGATGGCAGTGAACGTTCCAAAGAATAGAGAAGAAGCTTCTACAAAGGACTGGTGCATAGTGGAATGGAGGAACGGAGCGTTAGAAGGAACAGGATATGAGCCTCGGAAGGAAGCGTCGCACAACGAAAAGGGAAGAGAGATAATAAGACAGAGACAGAACGTGACAGCAAAAAGAGACGTCTCTGCACATTTATTCAACTTTTTCCATTTTCATAGTTAACAAAAAGAAGCCAGCATTACGTGCCAACTTGATTTATTGTTTCTGTTTCTCCAACACAATAACAGAATCAATTCCAGAAGAAAACATGTGAAAATTTGTTTCATCTACTGGAGTTTTAGAATAAAACTTTATACCAACAGAAACAGGGCGTACAGAATTGTAAAAAATATGTACAACATGCATTCAGATATAATGTACATGACAGTTCTATCAATTAATCCTCTAGTTGTAATAAGACTAAGGTATAAGACTATAAGGTATTTGGTGAAAGAAGCTGTATTAAAGAACACTGTAGAGTCTGACTGATACAAAACTGTGATTGAATGTTAACTTGAAAAATCAATGCAGCGAGTCGAATTCTTAGTATGATTATGAATCCTTTTTAGTTCAAACTTATAGCTATTATACCGTTTTTTTTTCAAGGAGCTAGATGATTATACAAACTCTGATAGAAAAAGGAAAGATAATATTGGGGATGTTTCACAGAGACAAGTTCTCACAGAGACAAGTAGTGTTTTTCAACAATATTAGTGTCATAGAGACAAGTTCACTGGAGCAAGTATTTCTATAAATGGCAGTCTCACAGGAACAAGCTCCCACAGAGACAAGCAGTTTCATAGAGACAAGGTCTCCGTCCAAAGTAGTAGCGCTATAAATGGCAGTCTCACAGAAGCAAGTTCTCACTGGAACAAAGTGTTTCACAGAAGCAAGGTCAGTGTCATAGAGACAAGGTAGCGAATGTAGAAAGAAGTTAGGCATGTTGCCTACATCTGAACTTGAAGGCACTCCATTATTTGTTCTAGTAAATTGAATGTCTGCTGTTTTTTAATCATGCAGGTATATGATTATAATTGAAGGTTTACCATATAAGATAGGGATGGGTTGGTAACCTATTAGAATCAGATAGAAGATAGATAGAATTATGAAGATAACTTGAATAAATAAATTGAGTTCTATGCAAATGTAATATATTTCTACCAAACTCCAAGATAACTATTCCAATATCTAATAAGTATATATTAAACCTTCAACCCGAAAGAATAATCAATATGAATATGAAATTGAATATAGAAGCCAAATAGCCTACCACTGACCTATTCATCACCGCATCTTAAAAACCACATGGCCAAAATGGTTATTCATTATAATTCCTTCTTTCGTAATAAACTGTTTATGCTTTTATACTCCTGAGCAAAGCTCGGTCCCCGATATTATGAGCTAATCATCTCTTCTTTTTTCGAGCTCCGGTCTCGAATTGTAAATTCAAATAATATAATATTAACTTCAGACAGTCACAGAGTAAAGCTGCGTTAACACCAATAGATTCTATAGATTCTATTAGATTGAACATAACTTATCATGTTATGAACACATGTGTTTTTCAAGTGCCGTTCAATCTATAATAATCTGTGAGGATTAAGTTATTAACATTTTGTTAATAACTTTGGTGTAAACGCAGCTTTAGATGTCAAGATTTATCATGGCGTTCTGAGTTATGGATGATAATGTCAATGAAAAACTTCATTTTCCTCATGAATTCTTTCCCATAAAAATTTTAACAGATTGTTGTTCTACAAGCGTCTCTAAATGTTACAAAATGAAAATCCCAGTTAAAAACAAAAAGTGCCACTTGATAATTCCCAAATCATCTTTTTAATCGTAGCTCTGATTCAACTGAGCAATAACTTTCTGAACTTACTGAGTTAATAAAGTAACATTTAAAATTATCATAAGCGCAATGGGACTTGGGATTCCATCAATCCAGGATACGTATTATATCGGTATTCATTTTTACAGGATTGAAGTAGTGCAACATTTAGATTAGCACACCAATAGATTTTATTTGTAACGAAGTGATATCATTACTTTCATATCAAAATTCCACTTTTTCCATTATTATATAGTATATTGACGACTACTGCAAAACAATGTCTGGTAGCCCTGGTAATGTAATGTAATGAAATGTGATCGTATGGTTGATTGGAAGTCTCCAACCAGCCTGATCAGATTTCTTAGTGAGGCCATTGGCAAACATTTTAAAAAAGACCTGATATTATACAATGACTTTATTCCTAGTAGATGGCTGAATATTCTCGTTACCACATTGCAAAGGATGTTCAGTGAGGTCTACTGTTATCTGGACTACTAGAGTATTGTAACTCCTAATGTCAGATTGAGTAAGAGCTTGAAATTTATTCCTATTTAGTGTACTCCAAGTTCAATAATCTGCCCCTATCTTATATTAGAAGAAACTTGCCTCTGAATAAATTAAAAAACGCACTAAATCTAATTCAGAATAAAAATGCTTATTATTTCGTAAATTAATTTTCAAATTGTTGAAAATGTAATATTCAGTGCTGTGAGTTTATAAATAGTTTATGTTTTTTTCAATGTATGACTTAATTTATTCAATTTATTGTACTGGGTGATTATAATTATGACTTGATAAGACTGATTTGATGAATGATTACACTATTCATAAGATTACTACTAAGATGTTATGAATTGAATTGCTCATTTATTGTATAACAGACTATAAGCTGAATTCTTTAGACAAGGCCTAATCGCCTAATCTATATCCAAATAGTTTGTATTTATCGGTCAATACATTTCTTATTCCTAGACGCCAGCTAAGAAAGGGGTTTCAATTTTCGTAGAATAAGCACGTTTTTCAAAAAAAGTTGTGATTTCAAATTCAAATTTCGTTTATCACACACATATACGAGAATTTAGAATTAATGAGAAAGTGGCCCGGAATAAGGTTTATGATTTTTGTTCTTCTGTATTTATACTAAGTGACGTATCAGTGATGGCTCTTAAACTGTAGGCTTATTATTAAATAACGAGTTTAGAGCACCAGGAAAATGGGATTTATATTTTATTATAATAAATATTCAAAATTACGTTTCCAACCCACAATTATTGTCTTTTTGTCATGTCCTTAAAGTTACTGTAAACCATATCGGTTGGGACTAATCAAGCTTTATTAAGGGTGGTTTTAATTATTAGTTTATGTGTTACAAATAGTTCACCTGGATCTAGATGGCTATTGAAACATTATTGATCTAACTAAAGCATGATATTAGTGTCAAAAGACAGAAATCTGCGTTTCAATTCATTATCATGTGTGTGTGAGAGATTGATTGATTGAGTACTTTATTTATGTAGATTACAATATATACTGGCTTATACACTTATATACAATAGCTTACAATACAGCAAAATTATAGATGAATTTACATAATATGACTAAGAAAATAATTATTGAACTGTATATGATATGAAAAAGCAATTTGTAATATAATAACTATAGATAGTAATCATATTGTTATGCATCTACCTAAATTAGCGGAGCTTTGGACATATCAATGTCCATTCTTCGGAAAGAATATTAAAAATATCCTCCCCACTAACTCTCTACCAAAACGTTAATTTCGTTATTTAAACTAAGAATTTATTTATTAATGGAAATATTGTGAAAGTTTTAATCAATATGAATATTAAAGAGAAAAAAACAGAAAATTGATAAAGTAGAATAATTCTAAAGGTAGATAAGATCAAATAATTGATTAATAAAATGAAGTAGGCTGAAAGTAGATCAGGGTTATCAACTTTCAGTAATATACAGCACAGCAGTATGCAGTGGATAATTGGAATAACATGAGTTCATATAATATATATATATATAATATATATATATATATATATATATAATATATATATATATTGTAAAGCGGTTTTTTTTTACTCGCCTCACATACGTAGAGTGAATCTTGCCCTGAATCACCAGTGTCGAGGTTATAGATTTTGTAACTGCGTGCGTGGACGCTAAGTGTACACCAGACTGATTGGTTCACTACAAGATTCAATACAATTGTCGGAATCGCAGGAGGCCTAAACACTCGCTCACCCTTGATTCTTCTTATGACAGATTGTATGGTGATGAAATTTTTATAAGTAGTGTAGCGGTCGCTAAACACTGAATACGGATACCTTAAAATTATTACCTGTGATGAAAGAGCATACAAAATCATACAGGTCGAGCAAAAATCCCGATGTAGATAATTTACGGGACTGCGTCTCTAATAAGTTCCGAAGATTAAGGTAGGGTACAAGGACCAGATATCGTTCGGAATATATTTCGAGAACAGAGTCTTGTCGGGCTTTAAGCTCTATTGTAGGAAATTATATGATCTCCGGCTGCATCTGCTCTACAGTTGATGTATTCGCTCCTAAGTCGAGGTTGGTAACAGATAAAAGCTGATATATGAGCAGGTAAGGACAGAGAATAAATAATCCCGATCTGACCCCACTCACTACATCCACTTAGACCTGTTCCAATATCCAGCTTACTTCAATTATTTCAATGATCGTATTCGATCGGTTCTTGATAATATAGAACGTATCATACACAATAATTGACAGGCTTAAGAAATAATCGAATATAAATATAAAAAATAAATTAAGAACAAATCAGTGTGCATCGCGCTAAACTGGAACAATTGTATGCCAGATTGAAAAAAATTTATGACCTATCTAAAAATGTCTCTGATCCAAAAGTTGCTGAGCAATTTTCAATCTTGTATCCTCGGATGTCTCAGACCATTTCGGATTATGAAAAGACAGAATTAGTGGTTAATGAGTTGGAACTTGAGTTGAATAAAGATCATGTTTTAGCATTCAATGACTCACACCTAGATCTGTTTCAGTATATTGAAGTAGCGGCTAACACTCTCAAACAGAAAGAGGCGACTGATGCTATTGCTCAATCTTCAGCAGCTACAGCAGCTAGTGCACAGCCGGTCGTGTCCGAGTCAGTACTGCCTAAAATCGACCTTCCGAAATTTGATGGGAACCAGACTCAATGGTCGGTGTTTTATGAACTATTTAAGGCATTGGTACATGACAACAAGAGTTTGAATGCTCAGCAGAAGGTCCAATATCTTGTAAGTAGACTTACTGGACAAGCAGCAAATATTTGTCGTCATTTGCCACCATTGGCTAACAATTATCAAATAATTTGGCAGGCATTATTGACCCGCTATAACGATCCACGGGCGCAAGTCGATGCCTATTTCAAACAATTTTTTGAATTTCGTCCAATAAAATCAGAATCAAAGGCAGGTTGTATTGCGATTTTGGATGGGTTTTGCAGTTCAATCAATGCAGTGAAGAGATTGCGACTCACTGATTTGTCAGACTCGATATTCCTCTATCATGGCTTGAGATTGCTGGATCCAAGTTCTCGTAGAAATTTTGAATCGGCCGTCCATGACAAGACTATGCCAACTTATACCGATTATGTCAAATTCATTGAAAAGCAAATTAAGACTCTTCCTCCTGATGAGAAACAGACTGAATCGTTTAATATGAGGCACAAAAAGGATAATAAATCGAAGGTGTTTGTGGTTCAATTCAATGATTCATCTAACGATGCATCTAGTAAAAATCCCAATTGTCTGAAGTGCTCAAAACTGGGTCATCGGTTAGTAGATTGTGCAAGTTTCTTGAAAATGACTTCTTGGGATCGTTATTGTTTGCTTAAAGGGAAGTTTTGTTGTTTTCGTTGTCTTGATGTGGATCATTTGAGTAGAAATGGTCGTAGTAAAACTCAGTGTGCTCAATGTCAAGAATCTCATCATTCTTTATTGCACTTTTCCAGATCAAGTTCCAATGAAGGTGTTGCGTCCTCGTCGAACTCCAAGGCAGTTGGCACATCACCTATTAGTTGTTGTTCTACATCCAACGATGTAGAAAATTCGACCGTTGTGTTGTCGACCATCACTGCACATGTTCGAGATTGTAATGATCAGCTTTGTGATGTTCATTTCTTGATTGACACCGGGAGTCAGTGTCATTTTGTTACAGCCAAATTGTGTCGGCGTTTGAGACTACCATTCCAGCCCATGAAAACCGTTGTTCGTGGATTCGGTGGTGGTACTAGTGAAGTTCGAGGTCGTACTTGTGTGTCGATTCAGTCGAAGTTGGATCCTACCGTCAAGTTTTCGATGGATGCCACAGTGGTAGATAAAATCATCAACAAGTTGCCTTCTTGTGAAATCGACAGATCCAAACTTCATCATCTTGAAAATCTCACACTGGCTGACGACAAATTCTACCTTCCTAGTAGAATAGCATCATTGGTGCGGAGTTAGTTCCTCACTTGCTACGTGGTAGTCCTAGTATAGGTGAATCACACGAATTGATGACTGTTAATAGTGTCTTTGGTCACATTCTGGTGGGGAGAGCGCCGATTCTCACTTCAACAACGAATGTGTCGAATTGTTTTACAGCCATCTGTAGTCCATTTGTTAGTAGTCCATCGTTGGATAGTTTTGTGGAACGTTTTTGGGAGTTGGAATCGTGCCCTGCACCAAGCTGTCAACTGAAACCGGAAGAGTTGGAGTGTGAGGTAAATTTTCGGAAGTCTGTACATCGTGTGAATTCTGGTCGTTTTGTTGTTGCCTTGTCATTTGCGGAGCCGCCCAGCAGCTTGGGAGATTCGTATGCTGTTGCCGAATGCAGACTGCTGACTTTGGAGAGACGACTAGAGTTTGACAGCAATACTCGTATTCCATATCATGAAATATTGATTGATTACCTACGTCAGGGTCACATGTCATTTGTAGCAGATCAGACAGACCGAGGTGGTTACTACATACCGCATCACGCCATCATGAAAGCAAGCAGCACTACCACGCCCATCCAAATTGTATTTGATGCTGGTTCCAGAACATCATCAGGTTTGTCATTGAACCAGGTTCTTCATGCTGGTCCCAAATTGCAGACTGACATTTTTGTTTTGTTAGTTAATTTTTGTTTGTTCCCAATCGCACTAACTGCCGACATTAAACAAATGTATCAACAGATATTAGTGGAGGATTCCTGCTGTCGTTATCAGCGTGTATTGTGGAGATTTTCGCCGGAGGATCCGATCGAAATTTATCAGCTCAATTGTGTTGTTTTTGGTGTTTCAAGCTCTCCATATTTGGCGCTTCGCACCGTCCACCAGCTTGTAGAGGAGGATGGAAATCGTTTTCCAGCAGCCAAGGCGAGAATACCAAGAGACATGTTGATGTAGGCACATCTGTCGCCACAGAGTCAGAGGCCGCGGAGCTGTATCGTCAGTCCAAGCAGCTGTTTGAGGGAGGAGGTTTCTCGCTCACAAAGTGGACTTCAAATTCACCATCAATGTTGGAGAAATTCTCGGAGGAAGAGAAATCGTTCTCGTACAAGGATTTCGAAGCAGACAACTCCTTGGCTATCTTGGGATTGAATTGGCAACCTAGTACTGATCTGTTTCAGTTTTCAGTCAAGAGTGGTGAGGTCGTCGCTACTAAGCGTTCTCTTCTGTCAGTGATGGCTTGTATCTATGATCCACTTGGTCTCTTGTCACCGTTTATATTATTTCTAAAATGTCTTGTCCAGAAACTGTGGAAATTAGGAGTGGATTGGGACGAGAAGCCGCCTGAGTCTATCTGCACTCTTTGGGAGAATTGTCAAAAAGAGTTGCCTCTATTGTTGAAATTTGCTGTTCCACATCACGTTGGTTTGTTTCAGGATTCTCACATCAGTTTGATTGGTTTTTGTTACGCATCATTGTCTGGTTATGGTGAAGTTATCTATGTGAAGTCGCAGAAGGAGAGCGAGGAGCCAAGAGTTGTATTATTGTGTTCAAAGTCCAAGGTAGCACCATCTAAAGTTGTTTCAATACCTCGTTTGTGTGCGGCACTCTTGTTGGCAGAACTCATGAATTCAGTAGTCACTATTATAAGTGAACGTTGTCATGTGTCTCGTATTGTCACACTCTCTGATTCTACAGTCACCTTGTGTTGGATTAATGCTCCATCCGCGAAATGGCAAACTTTTGTTGGTAATTGCATCGCAAAAATACAGGATTTTTGTATACAGGAGTGGATGCATGTTGCCGGAATTGAAAATCCCGCTGACTGTTTGTCTAGAGGTTTATCACCAGTTGAGCTTGTGAACTTTCCGTTGTGGCTCTCAGGTCCATCATTGATAGCAGAGAACGAATGCGATTGGCCCGTCCGAACTGAAATGGAAGTGATAGTGGATTCACCAGAGGCGAAAAAACCGACAGTGTTGACAGTCACAAAATCAATAACAGCAATGCAGTATATTCATTGATTGGTCGTTGTTCGGATTATGGTCGTCTTTTGAGAATTGTAATTCTTGTTCTCAAATTCTTACGAATCTTACCCCAATCAGAAGAATCAGATTTCGATGTTGCTGAGAGGTATCTATGTAAAGTGGTACAGAAGATACATTTTTCATCTGAATTTGTGCAATTAGAGAAGAGAGAAGATTTTCCTATGTGCCTACGTCGCCTGTCTCCATTCATTGATAGAGGTGTGATTCGTGTCGGCGGTCGTTTGTCTCATGCTGGACTGGAATTTGAGACTTGTCATCAGATGATCTTACCAAAATCCGACGCTTTCGTATCGATGTTGATTGATTATCATCACAAGAAGGATTGTCATGCTGGACCTTCGTTATTGTTGTCCTTGATCAGACAGAAATTCTGGATTCTCGCTCTATTATTCGTATTTGTGTCTTTAAGGGTGAGAGTTGTTTCCGTGTTCGACCTAGTAATAATGCAATTATTCCAAAAATGGGTGACCTGCCTGCTTGTCGAGTGTCAAAATGCAAACCATTTGAAAATTGTGGTGTGGATTACGCTGGTCCTCTGCGTATCACTATGACGAGACGTTGTAATCCTTGTGTTTTGAAAGCCTACATTTGTCTGTTTGTGTGTATGGCAACAAAGGCGGAACATATTGAGTTGGTATCGGATCTATCAACGCCCATGTTTTTAGCTGCGTTTCGTCGTTTTTTGTCACGTTGTGGACCCTGTCATGTGATGTTTTCCGATTGTGGTACTAATTTTGTAGGTGCCAAGGAACAGTTGCGAAAAATATCTCAACTTTTGAACTCGTCCAAGTTTCAAACCACATTGACTAGTCAACTCGCCGAACACAGAATTGATTGGAAATTCATTCCCCCTGGTTCACCGCATTTTGGAGGTCTGTGGAAGGCAAATGTCAAATCTGTAAAATTGCATCTGTTCCGAGTAATTGGCAATCAACTTCTCACCTATGAGGAACTGAACACTGTATTGGTGCAGATTGAAGGTGTCCTGAATTCCCGCCCACTGTGTGTACTGAGTGAGGATCCATGTGAACCGCTGTCTTTAACTCCAGCGCACTTTTTGACTCTAACACCGTTGAAATCGTTTCCCATGCGGGACGTGGACAGTGTCCCTGTGAATCGTCTCACCAGGTATGAATTGATCAGTCAACTTATTCAATCGTTCTGGAACCGATGGAGAAGAGAGTACCTGCACGAACTTCAAAGTCGTAAAAAATGGTTGAAATCACCCACTTCTAACAGTGTGGGAACTGTTGTGGTAGTAGACCAACCAAACACACCTCCATTGCAGTGGCCACTGGGTGTCATTGAACAAGTGTTTCCGGGAAGTGACGGCGAGGTTCGAGTAGCGAGTGTTTGCCTAAAAACTGGTATTTATAAAAGACCAGTAACAAAATTATATCCACTCCCAACTCAATAGTTGTTGTGCTTGTTGCATTTCCTTTGTGTTGTTTTTTGATGTTGGTGTTTTTTGTTCTTTTTGGCATGTCTGGATTTTTTCCTTTCAGTGGTTTTTTCAGTTTTTGTAACTTGGCTGAAAAATAGTTTTTCAGAGGCGGGGGTATGGTCTGGCCAGAGAATTCGAACTGTAGCGCCAAAATCCCAGACTGCAGTTCTGCCAATAGCAGGCTTGTTTGCGCCAGTGCAGACCGTCCAGCTGTTTTGGCCTTGTCGAGGAAAAAAGCCCCAGTCCATCTTGTTTCGTCAGCTCGTCTTGTTGCAAGACCAAAATTGTGTGTTTGTCATGTAATTTTGATTGGAAATTTCTTGTAAATAATTGTTTGAGTGTAGTGTGTGTGAATTATGAGTATAACAGCGTAAATAGTGTTGAATTGAATTAATTTGAATCAGATTTAAATTTATAAAGAATCCAGTTTGAGCTTTGTTCGAAACACAGTGCATAGCCTGCAAGTTGAACGCGAAAAGACAGCCCTGAAGCCAGAACCTGTCTTATTCCCAGATTTCATCCCACCCTGAACCTGATCAAAACACCTAATAAAGGCTTCAAAGGGCAAGTAGACAAGATTGGATTAAATCTGGTGAGTTTTTGCTCTTTTTTATTGTTCATTAATGCAGAGTTTAACTGTACAAGTAACCTGGCTCAAATTGAAGATTAAATTTTGCCCCTTGTTTGTATTTGATTATTTGAATAGTAAATTACAGTCCTCTGGTAGCTCTAGCCTGAGCTTTGTTAAGAACAATTATAATAAGTAAGTAGAATTGATCCCGTCAACCATATCCTATCGTAGCCTATTTACAACTAGTTTTCTTTGCAGATGTGGTTCTGGTTTAAGATAGTATCTCTGTAGAAGTACACTATTGAAGTGTCGGTATATAAATATAGTATTAACGATTTCTCTTTGTATTCAAGTTCATACATCGTTTTGTTCCCTTTTTTCTTGTATTTGCATCTGTGGAGAGAAAAATTATTGTCACATTAAATTGATTGAACAGTGGTATCCATCATTTGTAATAAATGATTGGTGACCTGTTTGGTAAGAGTAAAAAAAGGGGGCGATCCACCAGTTCCCAGACGGGAACACTGTAAAATTGTTGTTACGTAGCATTTAATGGTAAAGCAAAAACAGTTGGTTTTTTTCAAATATTATCAACTAGATGTTTTTTGGAATTTGAAAGGAAAACATTTTTATTAGGAGTCAGATTTATTTTATTGAAATGAAGAAATTCCCGTAAGATTTAAATGTGAATTTCAACTTATTTTGGTTTTATAAAATCAGTTATCCTACATCTATTCAAATACAAAACAATTAAGGAAAATTATGGAGTTTTGAGCATTTAATCAATTTTAAAAAATTTAAATAAACTTGTTGCTAATGACTTTACAAAACAGAATTGTGTTGGACAGATTATTGTGTTTTTTATTTAAACAAGTTATATGACAGTTTAAAAAGCATTATTCATTTATAATTAATTTGGAATTTCTAAAATCAAAACAATATTAAAAAATAAATTGAATGTGGAACGATACCGTTGATGTCCATCCTAAGTTGCCATGGTCTGAATGGAGAACCAGGGGGTGTCCATCCACGGGTCAGCTCGGTCTGTCTCAGGAGGTAGGCGATGAAAAACTGTGAGAAATTATACAGAAGAAAAGTGGAAAGCTTTTTCCACTAGCTGGCTGGAGGGGAGACTAGAATGCTAGCCCCACTTCTACCTCTCCTCAGCGTTTTTAGTCTGTCAGCCAAAACTGTCTCATCAGCTTTTAGTTTTTAAAGTTGGAAAAAATTATTTCTCTTCTTAAAAAAGGAACTGATGTTTGGGGATATGTCAAACCTTGTGGCTCATGACATTATTCTATTTTGTTAAATTACTGGGAGTAAAAACAATATTGAACAACAAGGTACAATGGATTAATGTTATAAGCCTCCATAAGTGTAGGGGAGTGTCTTCAACTAGCTTCAAGCTTGCTTAACCCAACTGTCCAGTTGGGAGTGCATTTGGTAGTGCTTATTTTGAGACTGCATTTTGGTAAATGCATTACATAATGGTATTCATCTATAATAAGAGAGAGTAGGGTTGTGTTTGTTCGTTTGTTCGCATCAAAACATGTTAACTTGTGGATTGCATACCGGAAAAACGGGAATGATTTAGATCTCCAAATTTTGCACATGGATTCCAAAAATATCAATCTCGTGCACCTGGAAGCCCTAATTTTAATTTTCCTTTTAGATTTTCCAGAATTAATGTTTAAATTCCATTAATGGTACATTCGATTTCATTAAAAAATCACCAAATCATATGGTCGAAATTAAAAAAGGAACATCTGTTTCTTTATTGCTTTCTACCTGAAAAACATAGTTTTGAAACTTCGTCGTTTTCCTGATGCAATTTTCAGGCCTACATGTGGCATGAATTATTAATTTTTCAGCTAGAACAATTTTTGAGACAAATTGCTAAATAAACGTCTACAGTTTCATCAATGCTGTATCGGCAATATGAAAACGCATGCAGGTAATATGTCTTTGTATGAAGGTTTTGTTTTTACATAAAGAAATTATATTCTTCCATTTTTATTCAATGAAAATTTCAAAATTATTCTGAAAGAGAAACTATTCAACTTATTCTATCTTTTAGTAAAATAACAATGATCATCCATCCATGTATCATCTATACTATAATAAAGGAGAGAACTGGATTATAAACGTAGCCTATACAGGTGTAAAGTATAGGAAAATTATGTTTGACGCATTATCACGTCATAACTACTGGACTGATCAACTTGAAATTTTGCATATAGATTCTTGCTTAACCGAGGGTGGTTATAGACCAATTTTGAATTCTCCAAGATTTGATTACATCAAGTTTTCAGTTTGTCAAGGTTTCAATTATTTGTCATGCTTCCAGTTTGTATGGAAGCAGCAGAAGATTTCTCTTAAAAGGGGAATTGGAAGATATTATGTATGATTGGGGATCCTTATCGGATGATAAAAACAGGTTTTCCGTCACACCCAAGTTTTTTCCGCCATTTTGAATCCAACTTCTTTTTTTAATTGAAAGGTGGTCATACTGATTTACTCGAAATCCAGCATATAAATTCTTGATCAACCGAGGATTCTTATAGGCCTATTTTGAATTCTTCTAGCTTTCATTACGTCAAATTTTAAGAAAGACCCTTGCAAAGCACGGGTTACCTGCTAGTGTTTCATATTTATGAACCAGTTACATGCATAGATAGATAGATAGATTGAATAGCATTGACTGCCCACCTAAATCAGGGGGATCTGGAACTTGTCAAAAAACTAAATGGTCGAACAAAAAAGACACAGCCCACAGTAACAAATACACAAGACACAGGGAAAGAAAGCATAATACCATTCATATGGAGTAATGTTGAATGTACTCTTCCTTTGAGTAAAAAGCACTCTTAGAGAAATCTATCTTTAATTGAGATCTAAAGTTGCGTTCAATCATACTCTTCATGAAATCAGGTAAAATATTAAATAATTGGATGCCAGAGCTTCTGATGCATCTTTTTCCATTTTCATCGAAAAAACACACTGGCGTCTGCCGAACGTGACTTTATCACAATGCAGCACCTTGCATTACCCTTTGAAGTCTCCCAATAGAACTTGTTGACCTATTCAGTTGGAAAAATAACTAGTAGTTCTGTGAACAGTAGACCTCGAGCTGTTAAAAACCACAGCCTCTATCAGGGTGAATTATGTGCTGTTATGACGTGTCGGCGAAATATTGGTGTGTAAGCCAATAATGACAGTTTAAAATGTATCGTCAATAATTACTGATATTAAGTATAATTATTATCATTAGAGTGCTAATAATTTGTTGTTGACAGCTACAATCATACCGAGTTGAAGTACCTACTTACCAAGTTGAAAGCAGAGAAAAGTCGGGAGAAAATAATAAGCTACCTACTTTAAGTTATCAATACTGCATGCCTCATCGCTTGCAATAGTTCACACGACAGCTGATTTTTTACCAAATTACATTGGGATATTAATTGCATGTGTCATTTCATGCAATTAATAATCCAATCGACAGCTGATGAATAATTCTATAGTCTGATTTTTACGATAGTACTGGCGTTTGAAAGAGACTCTTTCTCCTTTTGAAATGCAAAATAATTTCAAAAAACTTTGTATATATACGTACACGCAATTTAAAGAGTAACATACCTGTTAAATTTCATTGAAATCTATTGCCGCGTTTCGCTGTAAATGCGGAACATAAAAATATTTAAATATTAAGTGAAATGCAAAACCGTCGACTTGAATCTTAGACCTCACTTCGCTCGGTCGATGAAACTTTAGATATCTGAGTTATTTTTAAAGTCCTATGCTATTCTACTTGTTCTACTGAGCCAGTACCATTTTGATTTTTTTTCATAGTACATGTCAGTTTGAAATTAACTGTTCTATTGATTTATTTTAACCTTGTCTACAGAATTGTGAAACTGTGGCATATGAGAAGTACTGTATGTCTATTTTTTGTTATTCACGTCTGCATCTATTTTTATTTTGAAGAACTGGATATCAATCTTGATTATTCAAATTTTGTATGATACACAATTTCTTTAAACCAATAAAGCCCAAAGTGGAAACCTGTGAGGGGAGAAAAATCTAAATTTTCACATGAAAACGTCACTTGAGAATATGTCACCTGGCCTCACAACAGAGAGTCCTAGAATCCATGACTTAGAATAGATACGTTGACGCACAATTTGAAGAGTAACATACCTGTTAAATTTCATTGAAATCTATTGCCGCGTTTCGCCATATATGCGGAACATAAAAATATTTAAACATAAAGAGAAATGCAAAACCATCGACTTGAATCTTAGACCTTGTCTAGTCTTGACTCTTAATCTCATAGTTGTACAGTCAGTGCCAGTGAGATTTTCTGCGCACTCTTTATTGTTACCATAATATTTAGACGATGGTATTTCTAGATGAAATGGATCGGCGTGAATACGCCGAATGGATCGACTCGTATCATTTGAGGATAATGATAATGATCATAAAACACTATTAAGAAGAAGAAGAAGAAGAAGAAGAAGAGAAGAAGAAGAGAAGAAGAAGAAGAAGAAGAAAGAAGAAGAGAAGAAGAAGAAAAGAAGAAGAGAAGAAGAAGAAAAGAAGAAGAAGAAAAGAAGAAGAAGAAGAAGAAGAAGAAGAAAAGAAGAAGAAGAAGAGAAGAAGAAGAGAAGAAGAAAGAAGAAGAAGAAGAAGAAGAAGAAGAAGATAATAGAAAAAGGAGACAGAAGAAGAAGAAGAAGGAAGAAGAGGAAGAAGATGAAAAATAATAAGAAGAAAAAATATAGATGGGAGAAGATTATAACCGTTGAGTACACTATTTTATCTATAACCACTCTTTTGTTGAATCGAAAACTTATAAATTACTGGTGGTACTCCCATACAGTAACAGTCAGGGGTGTATTAAATTCAATTCAATTTTATTCTTCATGTTATGCATAGTATATAATACAATATTAACACAAGTCATGAACATCACATCATTAATACATTACATATTTTACTACAATATTTATATAATAATATAGTCTACATCATTGAAAAAATAAGCTGATATCACAGATGGAATTGGAGTTGGATGAACCAAAAGACAGTGGAATCAAAAGCCTCGAATTCTGAAAAGTTGCAGATCATGGAATTAAGTGGCATTTTTAGTTTTTAATTAACCATAATTTAATTTATTACCTGAAATGGCTAAACAATGGTAAGCAAAGACAATAGTCACATACATTCAAATTTTAACATTCATTTACAAAGTAAGACTAGATGAATTTTCAAAATTGTGAAAAAATAATATTTGAAAACTTATAAATAATATGTCAGTTACAACTCATACTTATATAGAAACAATAAAATCTGGAAACATTAACATAACACTCGAAAGTAATGATAGATTCTTTTCCAGATAGTCTGGATAGATAGTCTTATTTTGTTTTTCTCCAATCAGTTTATTAGGGATTGCCAACTATAGGGACACTGGGCTATCAACCAGATTTTCAGTCTTGTCCTGAAAACTGTCAGTGTTTGAGCCTCTTTCAAGTGGTTCGGCAACGAATTAAATACTTTCTTAGCCATATGCTGTGAGCTAGATTTGTAAAAGGTCGTTCTGTGTGGCTCAATTCTAAACGCACCTCTGGATCTTGTGTTATGACTATGGATATTTGACCCTGTTGTCCAATTCTCTTGTATTTGAAGGCAGAGATAGATACATAATATATATAAAGAGCAGGGACAGTCATTATTGCTGCTGATCGGGAGAGAGAATGGCATGAGGACCTCGGTGGCTTTCCAAATATAATTCGAATTATTCTCTTTTGTGCCCTAAACACTGGCAGAGAGTTTCCTGAGTCCCCCCAAAGAAGTATTCCATAGGACAGTAGAGGCTCGAAATATCCATGGTAGGCAGTGACAACTGCCTCTCGGTCGAGCATACTAGAAAGCCTTGACACCAGAAAAGCTGCAGAATTCAGTTTTCTCAGGAGTGAATCAATGTGAACAGTCCATGACAAGCCCTGGTCAATTGTCAATCCCAAGACACCGGCAGAAGAGGAGGACTGCACATCCTCACCATCTATACTGAATTGGACCAAGCTTGGAGGTGATTATTACTAAATATTACTATTAATATTAATATTAATATTAATATAATATTCATAAATATTACTTATGAAGGCCTCCAGAGCATCAACAGTTGACTTCTTAGGCTGAAATCCATACTGAGACCCTGAAAAGAGATTGTTTCCCTGAAAGTGTGCAAACAAAAGGTCATAAATTCCTCTCTCCCAAATCTTTGACAATGAGTTCAAGTTAGCTATTTGTCTGTAACCGAACTAGGGGTTGGGGTGGTGTGGCAGAAAAACAAAGATATCCAAAAAATGCTATATTCTAGGCCCTTCTCCTTCGGGGCACAAGGGTGGCCTTGCCAAACTCTCTTATTAACTAACAGCAAGAATAAAACTATCTCAACAGAATATAATTACTACGGGTTCTGAAACTACAAAATTTATACTACTAATCTTGATGAATATCAGAAATCTATACGAGCACAATATTTTCATTCATAAGATTTGGTTGATTAAAATAAAAGAACAATTCTATTAGTTGTCAATACTTGTCCCAGAATCTACAAGACTATTCTACTAACCTCAATGAATATCAAAAATCTATAGCTAACACAGTATTCTCATTCAATAATAATTGGTTAATTGAATTAAAGAACAGAACTATAAGTTGTCAATAATTGTCCCAGAATCAACAAAATTACCCTACTAACTTCATTGAATATCAAAATTCTATAGCCAACACAGTATTCTCCTTCAATAATGATTGGTAAATTGAAATAAAAGAACAAAACTATTAGGTTATCAATAATTGTCCCAGCTTCTACAAAATTACCCTACTGACCTCAATGAATATCAAAAGGGAAATAAACTTAAATTACTCAATAAAAGATTCAAATTATAAATTCTTCAATAAAGATTTGAATGAAATTAGAAATTAAATTATCAAAATCAAAGAAAAAAAATCAAAAACTGAATTAAAGATTAAAAAAAAATTAAAATTGTTCAATAGCCTAATCAGATAACACATAAACTCTCCAATATAGATTCAATTTAAAATCGAAATTAAAGTGTCAAAAATCAAAGAAGAATCTAAAATCGAATTAATGATTAAAAATTGTTCTATAACCTAATCAAGATAACAATATCCACAGGTCATTTACCCCCTTTCTCTTTCCATTAGAAGCTATCAGAATAATTATTCAAAATTCTTGTTACTTGATAAACAAAACAAAAGGGAGCCCGCCCTAGTCTGCCTGTAGTAAAAAAAAAAAACAATTTTGAACTGAATCCGGTAATAGGTACAGGTTCGAGTTTTTCACTCACCAATCGCCATCAATAGTAAAAGAACTGATAACACCATTATGCTGTAAGGATAGTCCAGTGGAACCCGTCCAGGCTGGATACGCTCGCTCACACTGTCTCCCAGCTACTGCACCGTTTTTTAATTTTCTATTAGCAATGAGCTATCATTTCTCTAGCCTGGGAAAAGTTTTCCCACGAGAATAAAAATCATGCCACTGTTAAGAGAGAGAAAGAGAGTACTAATTGTACTTGAGTTAGACAGAGACACTGTCTTGCACCGGTGCTAAGGCCAGGCACTAAAATGCTGAGGCATCAGCCATTGTTAAGAACACCGTCACTTTTTCATCAATATGATTTCCACTCTATTACATTACCCTCCTCTTCAAACAAGAGGGTGGGTTTCACTTGGGGAGCTTTGCTCCATCACTTTCACAAGCACTGGAGCCTTGCTCCGTCACTGGCACAGGATTCATCTCGATGCACTCTGCTGCTGGTTGGTCTTCTGCTGCTGATGATGGTCCTGGGGTTGGAGTAGTCACGACCTTGTGGCTTCTCCATGGCAGCTGTAGAGATCCCCTCCAGTACAGCAGGATGGCACAGGTGGTGACCGCCAAGAGGCCTCCACCAAATGCCAGCAAGATGATGGTGGTGTGCTCAGCCTCTGCCTTAAGGTCGAGATCTGCCAATCTCTGGTGGATGTTGTCCAGGGTGATCTCGGGTAGGCCTGAGGTTCCCCTCCAATAGGGTCCCTCCTGCTTTATGTCGCTCATCAGCTTCTGCAGCTCTGGTGGCCCCTGGGTGTTCATTGGAAGTTGGAGCACCATTGGCAGGGGTGCTGCCATGGTCAATACTCGCTTGGGCAGCTCCAAATCCCCTCCAGCTCTAGTAGTTGATAGAGGTTGGTGGAGAGGGTACAGCCAGCTGTTGCTTTGACCTCACCAAGGCCAGTTATGTCAACTTGGGTGACGGTGGTCTTGTCTCCTTGCCGGCAGTGGGACACCAATCACTCAGCGGTGGCCACGCTGTAGATCCACACGTTTCTGGGTCCATCCCAGATCAAGGTATCAGGGGGTTGGCCCAGCAATGCAGTTCTAGGGCAAAGTTGTAGGGCTGTGGCTGAATCCTCCAGGAACAGCACGCTCAGACAGGATAACTGGTGACTCTTGAACACAGGCAACTGAGCTGGGCAGATGATTATCTCGCCAGGTAAACATTGGGCAAGCAGCTCTTTGGTTTGTTCTGCATATCGGTGCCGATCCTCACTGATGAGGAGGTGATGCTGGTGTAGATGCACATGGGTTGCCAGGCGGTTGGTCTGATCTGCAACTGGGATGGAATGGGCCTGAAACAACTCAAATCGCCTTCCTGCTTCCGTCAGTGGTAAGTCTACCAGGATCTTGATGATGCCATCCACTGAGATCACCCGAGTCTGAGCTAGCTGGTAGTAGTGATAAGACTGGTCTGGCCCCTCTAACAGCCCTAACCCCCTTGGCAGACTAGTTTGGACTTTGACAAGAAGTTTCCCTAACTCATAAGGGGTGATTAAGCCTACACTAAACTTATTTCCAGATACATTTTCTATGGCTAACAAGAAATTTCTTAATTCTAATAACCCAGTCATGACCGCCAGCTCTGAGTCCTGTAACTTAGTCGTGATGTTTACTGTAATCCGTAAAATTGAGTCATCTGTTGAGATTTTCTGATTCACCTGGTTTGCCCATGCACCATTTGCTTCTGCTTCTTTGCTGAATCTTGCCGCAACTTGTCGAATCAGTTCGGTATTTGCCTGTGTTCGTCATCTCAGCTGTTGGGTGACGGTTAAGTGTTAATGCTGAAGGTGGACAATCTCTGCAGTTTGTCCCTTCAGATGCTCTATGGTTCTCTCGAGGTGCTCCACATCCTCCTGCTCAGCTGTTCCAAACAGCATTCTCATTACATTTCCTCCCAGGTTCATCAGGCCTTGATGAGGTCGTCCTGATGGTAATAAGTCCTTCAAGGCTTGCCCAGCCTCTTCCAGTTGAAGCCCTGAATTATTCAGGCGATTCAAAAACTTCTTATACACTTCTAACTCTGGTACTCTGACAGTTGCCTTCATCCATGTAGCCTGAGCAGCCTCCACCTGGGCTCTCAGCTCCCCTATTCCTTGACAAATCTCGGTTGCATTAATTGATACTATTATCCGCCAACAGTCTCCAGCCGAATCTACTAGCAGTGGATAATCTTCCTCATTAGAGTCTTCTGGTTGAGGTACTGGGGAAGTTGTCAATTCTTCCTCTGGTTGAATTTGGTCTTCTTGCTCCACCTCTCTTCCAGTAGCTTTCCCCTCCAGGCAGGGCTCCATCCGATTGATGTGAACTATCACCATCTGGCAAGTTCAACATGTAGTTCACGTCTGAGATTTTCTTCTTTATTTGGTAGGGACCTCCCCAAGGATGATGTCATTTCTTTGCATCTCCTGGTCTTAGTGCTGGATCATGTAAGTAGACCATTTCTCCCTCCCGAAAATTTCTAAGTTTTCTGTCTCTGTTAGTTGTCTGTAGTCTCCACTCAGCAGATTTGCTGGAGTTTCTGAAGGCTTCACTAGATGCTTCTTGTAACCAGTGCTTCAACTGTTTTACATGCTCTTCCACAGAGAGCCCCTTTAGATCATTTGGGATGAGGAATTCCCCTGGTAAGATCATTTCTCTACCATGTTGCATGTAATGTGGTGAATAACCTGTTGATGCATAAGCCACACTTTGATAAGCCATGAGGGCATATGGGATCCACTGTTCCCAGTACGTCCCATCTTTCTGCACAAAGTGTGCAATACTATCATTCAAGGTTCGATGAAGTCTTTCTTGGCACCCATTTGCTTAGGGATGATATGCAGTGGTGCGCAGTTTATTGATTCCTAGAAGCTTACATGTGGATGTCTATAGTTCTGATAAGAAGTTTCTGCCCTGGTCAGTCAACAATCGATCTGGTACTCCATGTCGGGTGATAATGACTCTCACGAATGCCCTAGTCACAGTTTCTGCAGTCTGATTTGGCGAAGGAGTACCCTCAGCATATCTGGTGAAATGGTCGATGGAGCTGAGAAAGTATCTATTCCCAGAACTACTAGTGGGTAATGGGCCAACAATATCTAGGCTGACCATTTTGATAGGTCTGGTTGGCTCGTAGGCTTTGACCAATGGTGCTGCCAGTGAGTTTGGGATTTTCGCAAGGCACAAGAGTGGCAACTATTCACGTAAGCCTTCACCTCATTGGCCATTCCTTGCCAATAGCATCGCTGCCTGACTCGCGCCAATGTGCATTCCACCCCAGGATGACCTGCCCATGGGGCATCATGGTTGATCTCCAACACTTGCTTCCTGAGGGATCTTGGTATGGCCAATCTCCAGGAAGATTTATCAGGATCGCCATTTGTCCTCCAAATAATATCATCCTCAGTAGTCCCCTTTTGAGTATTTACCAACTCTGTGCACCAGTCATCATTCTGCTGCTGGGTCTGTACTAACTCATCATACAGTCCTTGTATAACAACAGTAGTCATGATCCCCTTACTCAAGGCATCTGCATTTGAGTGGTGCTTTCCAGGTTTGTGTAACACAGTATAGTCATATTTGGCCAGTTGTAAGGCCCATCGGGTGAGTCTTGATGATGGATCCTCCAAGCTAAGCATCCAGCGGAGTGCTGCTTGATAGGTTATCAAGGTGAATGTCTGACCCAACAAATAGCAGCGGAACTCCTGAGTAGCCCACACCACTGCCAGTAGTTCACGTTCTGTCACTGAATAATTCCTTTCAGCTGCATTCAGTTGCCGGCTAGCATGGGCTACCGGTTGTTCTTCCTTATCTGTCACTTGGGAAAGAACAGCTCCAATAGCTGTGCCAGATGCATCCGTGGCTAGTAAGAATGGTTGGCTGAAATCTGGGTATACCAATACCATGTCTGAGCACATTATATCCTTGAGCTGCTGAAACGCCTTTTCCTGCTTGGTATCCCAATGATATTTCACATCTGACTTGGTGAGAGAAGTAAGTGGTTTAGCTAACTCGGCAAAGCTGGGGACAAACCGGCAGTAGTAGCCTGCAAGGCCCAGGAATCCCCGCACCTCTCGGACGTTCTTTGGGGTTGGAAATTTCTTCACCGCCTCAATTTTCCCTGGGTCAGGTTTAACGCCATCAGAGGTCACCACATGTCCCAAGTAGTTTACTTCTGGTTGAGCAAAATGACACTTCTCAATGTTTATCTTCAGGTTGGCTTTTTGAAGAATTGCAAAGACATTCTCCAGTCTTTCAGCATGTTGGGCGATTGTGTCACTGAAAATCACCACATCATCCAAGTAGACTAGACATTCTGATCCCTTGATCTTTGCTAGCAACTGGTCCATCATTCTTTGAAATGCTGCAGGCGCTCCAGTTAGGCCGAAGGCCATCCTCTCATATTGGAAATGTCCACCAACGGTGATGAACCCAGTCTTCTCACAATCTTCTGGTGCAATCGGAATTTAATGATAGCCGCTGTATAAGTCAATAGTGGAGAAGTACTTGCACCTCCCCAAATTCTCCAAGGTCTCGTTGATCAATGGAAGAGGGTAAGCATCTGCTTTTGTAATCTCATTCAGCGCTCGGAAGTCAGTGCAAAATCGCCACTTTGTACTGCCATCTGTTGTTTTCTTCTTCACAAGCACCACTGGTGCCGACCACGGGCTGGTTGATGGAGAGATGATCCCTTTGTCAAGCATGTCTGCCAGATGCTCTTCTACGACAGGACGGAGATGGTAGGGCACTCAATATGGTCGTTTGGCTATAGGTGCTGAGTCAGCTGTAGGGATGCGGTTTTGAACATTCACCTGACAACCATCTCTACCTGGCTCTCCAAATAGGTGTTGATACTTTTTCAGCACTACCTGAATCTGTTCTGCTTCTCCTCTTGGTAGGTGTTTGGTTTTTTCAACAAGGGTCTCTTGCAGTTTGCCACTGGTTTCTAGGGAGCTGATGGCATGTACTTGGAATGGTTCCACTTGATCATCCTCCATTTCTAGGAAATCTACTCTCCCCAAATGTTGCTGTTTTTCTATCTGAATGGGAGCAGCTGTCAAGTTCATCACTCTCACAACAGTGTTGCCAGCCCTTGATACATTGAGGCTGCGACCAATGCAGATTCCAAGTTGTGGTTGATTCAGGGGCTCTGTTACAAATAATTGACCATCTGCCAAGTTTGTCTGTGCCTGGACTGCCATTTCTGAATAAGCTGGAATGGTGTGGTTTTTGCCTGCAGAGATCCAATTCATGTTGTCCTTGGTATCCTCCCTTAGTCTCTGTATTGTTGACACTTGAGGAGACTGCATATTTGTCCTCACTGGGTTAGGTCTCTGAACCAGAGCTTGAGTGGTAGCTCCCTTGATATTATTTTTGCCAATAACTGAGGTGGCAACCCCCGTGGAAGGAATGATCTGGCTCTTGGCATCAATCACTGCCCCCAATTTCTTCAGGACATCCCAGCCAATTAATCCAGCTCCTGCTATGTCCACTGTAGCTATTACAAATTGATGGGTTACTTGCAAATTTGCCACCTTGCAAGTGACTTCTTGAGTGTTAATATAATTATTAACTTCCTTCCTTTTGAGAGCCTTTTTTGAAAACTGGTTTGAGTTTGCAAATTTTGAAGCAAGACGGGAACGATCCAGAGACCGAGTCACAAGACCACTGACACATTGAAAGAATTCCTTCAGTATCCTTGATGGTATGTCATCAATTCCACTTGACATTTTCTTCTTCAACCTAACAGCCATAAACATAACCTCCTGTTCGGTCCACACTGAGGGCTCGCAAAAAACGTCATTTCCAGAATCTGAGTTCGCGAGCAGTGTAATGAAAAAGGGGTTATCCACATGATCATCATCATGTCCAGAAGAGGCCACTACGGAAAAGTAATGACTGAATGTCTCAGCAACCTCACTCAGAGAGTCAACTGTGATACCACCAGTCTCAATTGGATAGTTGACACCGTTTTTGGAAGGGAGTTCCTTCTTAATCAACATCCAAATCACCTTTGATTTGTTCTCAGCTTCATCAATCAATCTTTTTGAGTGATCTGTCTTGAGAGATTGAATAAGTTGCCTGATTTCAGAGCTGATCCTTCTGTATAGGTCACGATAGAGCTCATTCCAAGGAAATGCTTTCACAAACAAATGAAGGTCTCTCTTCCCATTACAGAGATAACTTAGATGAGCATTCGACCATAATGGTCCTCTATTGAGCTTGCGAACCTTTAACTCTCTCACAGGAAATGCCATTTCAAAAGCCCAACTAAAGCTACTGACAAAGTAATTCATTTTAGCATCCAGGCACATTTCATCCAGAAAGATAGGAGACCAATCACATTGGCTAAGAAAGGCTGAGAACTTTGCCTTGCTTCGATTTGAGAAGGATCTCTTCCTTACTAATTCATGAGGATTCGCGGGATGAAGGAGCAATGGAATGATCACTTCCTGAGCAAAGTGGTCAGACAAAGACAGGTTCACAACCCCTGAAGATACAGCGCCGGCAAGGTCGTTAGTAACAAATGCATTATCCAACAAGGAAGAGGAATGTGATGTCACTCGTGTAGGTTCCTTAATAATGTAGGTTCCTGCAAGCCATAGGCCCTTAATACAGACAACAACTCCCGCTTGGAGCTAGAGTTACACATAAAATTCACATTGAAGTCACCAATTATAAGTAATCCTTCGAATCTCCTGAATGCAGAGGACAAGAGTAGGTCAATCTTTTCAATAAATACATCAATACAACTGTCCGGAGATCTGTAAATACAAACAATTGAAAAACTATTATTGACCGTTACAGCTGTTGCCTCAAAGACCGACTCACAAACACCTGTCAGGGAAAATTCAGAGGATGACAGTTCATGTCTTGCATAAATGGCAACACCACCTCCCTTACGTAATTCTCTATTGAAACAACATACAAGGTTGAAGTCTTCAACCTTTACTGATTCACTGCCATTCAGCCAAGATTCAGAAAGGCAAAGGAGGTCAATCCTACTAAGAAGATTATTGGCCTGTAAGCTTTCAATCTGTAGAGCCAATTCTGTATTTTTGTTACAAATACTACAAATATTGTAATGCAAGACATTCAATGTTTCATGTTTCGGCATGTGCACAACCCCTTCATCTTGTCTCACTTCAGCCTCGGGAGTACAGTCAATGAGATTTGAATACTGAATCTGGTTTACAGGTGCTCCCGTTCGCTTCCTCATTCTAAAAAATTAATAGGTCTGTACGAAGTCAAGACTGGAATACTCTGGATAATATTATTTTGTGAGTCATGGTTGACATGGTCAACTGCTGCATAATTAGATGCTAATAGACCAGGTCCATGACTAATATTTTCCCCATATCTATTCCCTACAGAAATGGAAGTACTGTCTTCACCGGTAATAGACAACACCAGTAAGTCACAAAGAGGAGCATCCAATATCTCAGACGGTTCAGTTACTGCATTATACTCCCGACCACAGTTATCAATTCCACCTAACCTACCAGCACTTGTACAATCAAGGACACATAGAGATCCAGCCATAACAATTTTTTGAATTCTGTCTGCAATAAGCATTTTACCTCTCTTATTCAAATGAAGACCATGCCTGGTGTGGAATCGCCGCTCAATAGACCACAGCTTCAAAATATTCACTGAGTATAATCTGGAAAACCCTCGTATGATTCTATTTATGGCTGCTATTGATCTATTTCCAGTAGAGCTCTCATATAGATTGTAACGATAGGGTATGGTCGATATTATCAGTTTACTGTTCTTATAGGCTTCAATTACCTGAATTAAATTAGCAATTGGATAGCCCAAATTACAAGCTAGAGCAGAGGACTGTCGATAAATATAAAAGAGCAAAATATTGAATGATAATATGCTAGAATGAGGAGAGCAATAATTAATAGATTGAATGTAGTAAGTGATATTTTCAGCATTAAATTTATACCAGAAGTGACTTATTTGGTAACTCACCAGCAAGTAGTTTTCTTCAAATACTAAATATCAACTTACTCCAGGAATTGGAATCAGGTTTGTGGCAGGACAAGACGGAGTCGGGAAAAGGTGTTGGCCTCTCTTGTACATCTGCTACCCCTATCCGATGTATGTTAATTCTGGCATCAATTTAATTACTGACCAGTCCGAAAATTGCTTGGAAGATAACTTTACTATATTGACTATTACTTTACACTGCTGTACAATTCAAAGTCCGATCGCACTAGTTGAATATTTCAATTTATATATTTACAAATAACAAGGAAAAACTGTACTTTTCCCCAACTTGGGACAGTTAATATATAGATAATAATTTTAACACAACAACGAACGTGTAAAATTGAATTTCAACGGCAACAATAAAAAAAAAAGCAACAATCCAGTTTTTTCACCGTCCGATCCGAGCTGACAACTTCAACTAACGATTATGCGATAGAATAATCTAAATACTAACTTATCCGCTAGGGCGCAGCAGCTGCCGGCCTCGCCACTACAACTATCGCTAGACTTGAAACTAATTTAAACTAGACTTAATCTAAATACGCTAAAGGGCGTCACCATTCCCCCCACTCTGAAACGTAGTTTTCAGCCACGACTTTGGCCAAAACTAGACAAAACAAAAAAAACTGAAAGAAAATTAAGACGACAAAAGAAAAATTAACACAACAAAACGAACAATAATTCTTATCTTAAGAATTATTGTGTGGGCAATGGAAACAATTTGGTGGCAGGACGTTTGAAACGACCAGTAGCTAAACGTACTACTGCCACATGTATGACACCATCGGCTCCAGGAAACACTTCCTCAATGATTCCTAGAGGCTACTTCAATGGGGGTAGATTAGGCTGATCCACTATCACAACCGTTCCAACTGTGAGAGGAGGTGATGACTTGGACCACTTTCCACGTACTTGTAATTCATGGAGATACTCCTTTCTCCAATATATTCCAAAACGATTGAACAAGCTGGTCGATGAGTTCGTAGCAAGTGAGATGATTGACGGGAATGTCGGTCACATCCTTCATTGGAAAAGCTGTCAATGGTGTCAGCTTCAAAAAATGAGCCAGAGTTAAGGTGAGAGATTTGTTTGGATCCTCGCTCAAAGGGCACAATGGCCGAGAGTTCAACACCACCTCCACTTGAACCAATGCAGTATTCATCTCCTCATAGGTCAATAGTTGATCGCCAATCACTTTTATCAAATGTGACTTGACCGATTTTATGTTGGCCTCCCAAATTCCACCAAAATTTGGGGAAGCAGCAGGAATGAATTTCCAATCCACTCGATAATCAGCCAGCTCATTAGTAATTGTATTTTGAAATTCCGACGAATCCAATAATTTTGCTAACTGTACCAGCTGTGCATGCGCACCAACGAAATTTGTACCATTATCGGAATAAATTACACGGCAAGGTCCGCATCGAGATAAAAATCGGCGAAATGCTGAAAGAAACATCGGCGTAGATAAATCAGAAACCAATTCTATGTGCACAGCCTTTGTTGACATACAAACAAATAGACAAATGTATGCTTTGGGGATGAGTGGATTTCTGCGTCGAGCCATTGTGATGCATACAGGCCCACCGTAATCAACACCACACTGTCCAAAAACGGTTTACTCTGGAGTACCCTGCATGCAGGCAAATCACCCATTTTGGTAGGTGTTACGCTAGGCCGACATCGGAAACACCTATTGCATTTTTGAATACGACTCCAAATGACCACACAAGCAGAAAATATCCAGAACCTCTGTCTTATTAACGACATTGATAGAAGAGGACCAGCATGAAAATTTTTTCGATGATAATGATCAACAAGAAGGGTGATGAAAAGGATCACTCTTAGGCAAGACAATAGGGTGAAAGCTGTCAAAATCCATGTCTGAGTTCGGCAAACGACCACCAACTCGAATTAACTCCATGTCTATAAACGGTGACAAATGCTGAAATTTGGGGGCACAATCTTCACCCTCTTTTAGTTGAACAAGCTCACGTGAAAAATGAATTCTCTGTATGACTCTACACAAATATCTCTCTGCCGCATCGAATTCCAGTTCACCTGCTTTCGGCAATATTTGCACCGCCTTCAATTATATATTACATTATCTGAAACACTTTCAGATTGAACCACCGTGACAATATTTGAAGATTTCATTTCAGGTGAACACTCTATTCCTTCAATTTCAAATTTTACAGGCCAGTGATTTTCCTCCATAGTCAACCAGTGGGGTCCTGTCCACCATGTCTCATGATTGATGAGATCCATTGGTTTAAGACCACGTGATAAACAATCGGCGGGATTTTCCTCACCAGAAACATGCATCCAACAATCGATGCGTGAGTTTTGAATTTTCGAGACTCGATTAGCCACGAACGTTTGCCAACGCGATGGCGAACCTCTTATCCAATGGAGAACAACAGTTGAGTCCGACAAAGCGACAACTCGGACGATTTTACAACGAAGTTCGAGGACAGAGAGGGTTGCTTCAAGTAGATTGACTAGGAGAAGAGCAGCGCACAATCCCAATCTCGGTATTGATAGAGTTTTACTCGGTGCAACCTTCGATTTTCCACACAGCAGCATTACTGTTGAAGAACTAACATCTTCTTCCTGTGATTTCAAATAGATCACAGCTCCATAACCAGACTGACTTGCATCGCAAAAACAAATTCAATGTAATCTTGGAACCAACAAATACTCCTAAGTGACGAGGAATGGACAAATTCGACAAAGATTGAAATTCTGTTTGACATATCTCCCACTGAGATGCAATAGAATCAGGCGGTTTTTCATCCCAATCTGAACCAATATGCCATAATTCTTTTATAAGACATTTCAAAAACAACGTGAGAGGAGCCACTAGTCCTAGAGGATGATAGATTCGTGCCACAGCAGATAATATATTCTGTTTTGTGGCAATAGAGTGATCCTGTGAGACGGAAAAACGAAACGAATCGGAAAATGGTTGCCACTCTAGACCTAATATGGCTAATGAATTTTCGATATTGAATTCTTTGGACAACAAGGACCTTTCACTATAATTGCAAAAAGACGAAAATTCAATAGCAACACGAAAATGTTCATCTGTAACTTCTGACCAGCATGGAGAATCGAATTCAATGACAAACCAGTCGAAGTTTTAGTGCTTGCATCATAAACGATTCTTACAGGTGTAGTAGTACTACGAGCCTTCACGATTGTGTGGTGAGGAATATGATACCCCTGTTTATTTTCCTGATCCTCAATCAAGGTCATGTGCCCTTGGCGCAAATAATCCAACATTATTTCGTGGTATGCGATCTTAATATCTTCGGAGCGAGCGAGACGATTTTCCAAATTTGTCAATCTCCGTTTAGCCATAGAATATGAATCACCCAAACAATCAGCTGATTTTTCAAACGGCAAGGATACCAAGAATCGTCCTGATTCCAAACGACGAACAGACGAATGAAAATTATTTTTACAATCCAACTCGGCAGGTGTAAGATCATTCCCCGATTTAGGACAATCTTCAACCTCCCAAAACCTCTGTACTAGGTCATTCAAAGGTGGACTAGAGACGAGCAAACAATTATTGAATTGTTTATTTTGTGACGAGTTCAAAACTGGGGCTCGACTCATAACAATAAAACCCAGTTTACTGTCAACTAATTTGACTGAACCAACCTCTTGATGAGATTGGTAATTATCGATAAGATCGGGAAAGAACTCGGCACCCAAAATACCATCCAATTTTCCAGGGATGAAAAATTTATCATCCACCAATTTCAATGATTTCAAGTAGGACAACTTAGACACATCAACTTCATGAGATGGTAATCTGTCAAGTATTTTTTCAACTACCAACGCATCAACAGCAAACGAAAATGTAGTGTCAGCGTGAGAACGAATTGTGAATGACGCTCGACCTTGAACCTTACTTGATTGACCGCCGAACCCAGTGACAGTTGAATAGACAGGTTTAATATACAAGCCTAGCTGACGACACGCACGAGAAGTTACAAAATTCTTCTCACTACCAGAGTCGATAAGAAATCGCAGGGGACATTCTTGCCCTCTCTTATTTCTGATCAGAACGATAGCAGTAGACAATAAAACAATAGTTTTATCTATTTCAGACTCATTGTTTACCAATTTAGTACTACAACAACTAACACCTCTCTCTTCAGATTGATTTTTGGAATTGAAATGTAACAACGTATGATGTGAATTTTTGCATTGAGTACAGGAAGCATTGCTTTTACACTCACGAGCTGAGTGACCTCCCACTAAACATTTTAGACAATAAGACTTCTCTTTTATGAGACGAAATCTATTCCATGGCGAGAGTTTCAAAAATGACTCACAATCTGTCAACTTATGTTTACTCCCCTTACAGCTTATACAATGAGATTTTCCCCGACTATCACTAGGAATTTTATCTCCTGACTGAATTGCGAAATTCTTAGAGTTTGATGAGCCCTTTAACGCTTTTCCACTATGAAAACTATCACCCATATTTTTATCAATCGACAATGATCGAACTTGTTTTTCAATGAAACTTACAAAGTCTTCATAAGTGGGCTCCTCTTTATCTCTATGAGATGATTCAAATTCTCTACGAGTTACAGTATCAAGAATTCTCAAACCAAAATGTAAGAATATAGCATCGTCAAGCCCATTATTTTTCAATCTATTTACAGCAGTAACAGAGTTACAAAATCGGTCTAATACCGAAGTCAAACCTCCCTGCTTTCTACTTCAAGCCCTTTGAATTGAAAAATCTCATCGAAATAGGTTTCCAACTGAGCTCTTGGATTATTATAGCGATTAACTAAAGCATTCCAAATAATACTAAAGTTTGCAGATACGGTAGGGAGATGCCTACAAATATTGGATGCTTCACCTGTAAGTTTTGATGTTAAATATTGAATTTTCTGTTGGTCAGACAATGCTTTATTTTCATGAACGAGATTTTTGAATAACTCATAAAAGACAGCCCATTCGGACTGACGACCACTAAATTTCGCTAACTCAATTTTCGGTAATAGTAATTCATTTGACACAGTAGTAGGTGAGGTTGTCGGTGCCAATTGCACTTCGACAGTAGGCACTGAATTAATTTTTTGAAGAAGTTCAGCTGTTTCATATATTTTCGCCACCATAACCAAGTAACTGTCATTGAATGCTGGATTGAATTGATCATTCAAACTTAATTCTAATTCATTGATATGGAGCTCAGTTTTTTCATATTCAATAACAGTATTTGGAATCAATCTATGCAATGTGAGGAATTGACTAGCAACTTTTTTATTAGTTCCTACATCCTTAACTAAATCATAACATCTTTGAACTCTTGAAAATAGCTGAGTTAATTTTGCTTTATTTATTCGCAATGATACCTCAGTTGGCGAAGCCAGCTTCGGCTCATCGGAAGCAGTTTCCATTGTAATTCAATTTAATTTTTCAATAGAATAGGTAACGATTCGATGAACAAGTTATTATTACAACTGGACAAAACAGATAACTTATCTGAAACAAACAAGTCCATTGTATTGCAATAATGCGATTAGCATTGCTTGAACGTAAGGCTAGCAACTATGCTGAATGAAAGGAGTCGACAATCGCTGACATGCAGCTTTCTCTAACAAGAAAATAATTGTACAATATGGACTTAGAATTGTAACGCAAAATAATTCCAGCATGACAAAAATACAAATTCGAAACAGATTGGGTTCATATCCGGTCCAACAGGAACATAATGGATAGCCCAAATTACAAGCAAGAGCAAAGGACTGTCGATAAATATGAAACAGCAAAATAATGAATGATAATATGCTAGAATAAAGAGAGCAATAATTAATTGATTGAATGTAGTAAGTAATATTTCCATCATTAAATTTATACCAAAAGTGACTAATTTGGTTAATCACCAGCAAGTAGTTTTCTTCAAATACTAAATACCAACTTACTCCAGGAATTGGAATCAGGTTTGTGGCAGGACAAGACGGAGTCGGGAAGAGGTGTTGGCCTCTCTTGTACATCTGCTACCCCTATCCGATGTATGTTAATTCTGGCATCAATTTAAATACTGATCAGTATGAAAATGGCTTGGAAGATAACTTTACTATATTGACGATTACTTTACACTGCTGTACAATTCAAAGTCTGATCGCACTAGTTGAATATTTCAATTTATAAATTCACAAATAACAGGGAAAAACTGTTCTTTTCCCCAACTTGGGACAGTTAATATATAGATAATAATTTTAACATAACGACGAATGTGTAAAATTGAATTTCAACGGCAACAATCGAAAAAACAGCAACGATCCTGTTTTTTCACCGTCCGATCCGAGCTGACAACTTCAACTAACGATTATGCGATTGAATAATCTAAATACTAACTTATCCGCTAGGGCGCAGCAGCTGCCGGCCTCGCCACTACAACTACTGCTAGACTTTAAACTAATTTAAACTTGACTTAATCTAAATACGCTAAAGGGTGTCACCAGCAATGTATCTCTCTTTGTCCTGCTCATTGAAATTAGGATGGATACTATTAGTACCACTTATGAGTACAATCCAATCATTATGGCCAACACCCACAGTCTCATTTTGAGAAAGCATCCAGTCGGCAAGAGACTCAAACCTCATACCAGGGGCTACGGTAGATACACAGGACATATTCTTGTACAGTAGTTCAGTCAATGGAACTCTCAACCCCCTGCCAAGACTATTTGCCCAGAGATGAAGCTTTGGTCGCGTTAGCGGTCCATTCTTGACAACCATATTACTATTAGCCATATTATAACTACTTGACTGATAAATGCTTCTATTAAGTTTTTTCACTGTTGAAATATTTTTTTGAATATCTGACAGAAGTTCAATATTAGTTTTCAAAGAAGATTCTAGCTGGACTATTCTATCAATAAGACTGTTTCTAAATTTCTGAGCTTTACAATTATCATTTTCAAAGCTATCAGTCAATGGTGGCTTGAAGATTCCTCTCTCATCAATACTACAGAACCCAATGCTTTCAGTCTGAGTACTGTGATGATTTTTTTAAATAGACCTCATGAGAAGAGAGAAAAATTGTGATTACCTTTTAAAATGAAAGAATTTGCTAAAGGAATAGTTAGCGACCGAGCGATAAAGCTTACTTATCAGTAACTGTATATTAGATAAGAGTACCGTTCTGTACTGAATATTTTCTAGAAAATTATTCAATAAAATTATAATTATTCTGCAAATAAAGCACGAATTACTTATGAATTGCTCATTGAATTTTGAGGTTACACTTTGTTTACTACCGATCAGGTGTTTAAAGCGGCTCGAACGCAGCTGACTGATTCAAAGTATTGTCAAATGTCATGCCGGTTTCATGCAAGGTATAATATCATTTCTAAAAATTATAAAACTACTAGCTGTACCCTGCCACGCTTCGCAGTGGCACATTGTGATTGAATGTTTATTTTTTTTTTCTGTGGCCCCCACTATATATAAAATATGTGTTGGGAAACCACAAATATTATGCTTGTTAAATAAATTATGAACATCTGTGTTATGTGAGCTGTTAAATCTGGTTTATTGTGCAATTACAAAACTAAAAGGAAAAATAATGTTTATGTGAGAAATAAAATGAAAAAAGCAAAATTTTTAGAAAAAAGAAATTAAAATGAGTAAATGAATACCTATATATAAAATAGAAAATTATTGATGGAAAATAATTAGATTCTAAAAGAAAAAATATTTGAGAATAGTCTCTTAAAAAGGATTGATAAAAAAATGAATTAATAATATTCATAATATCTAGTTTGTAATAAGGTCTTCACTATAATTTATTCTATTTTCAATTATCCAAGTTTTTGTTTTTGCTTTAAATATATTAACCAGTACCATTTCCTTGATGTCCATTGGCAGCCTGTTGTAAATCTTCGGTCCTAAGTATGTGACTGTTCTCTGGGCGGCAGTTGTTGTCATCCTGGGGACTGCTAGAACAATATTCCTTCTTCGCGTGCTGTGGGTGTGGTCCATGTTGAGAAAGAACTGCGGGTTTTTCCTGATGAATGTGAGTAATTTGTGAATGTAAATTTGTCGGATGCTCAGTAGTTGGAGCTCTTCATATAGAGAATCTGAAGGGTAGAGTGGATGTTTCTGTCCCATTATTCTGAGGATGAGTTTCTGGACTTTAAAAACAGGATTGATATGGCAGAAATACGTAGCTCCCCATGCCAGGATTCCATATCTTGCTATTGACTCTACCAATGCGTGATATACAATTTTTAACGTATCCAGTGTGAGTATCTGTCGGAGTTGAATGAAACTGTAAACCAGTTTCCTGAGTTTTGTTGTTTGCTGTATGATGTGTTTGTCCCACCAAAGTAAGTCATCTATTATAACTCCTAAATATTTTATATTATCTGTTCGTTCTACTGATGGACAATTGCAGTCTATGCGATTTATTTTGCAGTGATGTAACTTGATTGTATTTCGTACAGGTTTTTTGGAGTCCGTCAGTGAAAATGCTAGAAATTTAGTTTTTGATGAATTGAGAGTCAGGATATTACTGTGGAGCCAAAGTGTAATTTTTTCCATGCCTAATTCAGCGGTTATGAAAGTCTCGTTCCAGTTGTTGCCTTGAAATATCACAGCTGTGTCGTCGGCAAAGACAATAATCTTGCCACCAATGTCGAGTGAGCACAACTCATTGGCAAAGATGAGGTACAGTATCGGACCAAGAACTGTTCCTTGTGGCACGCCGAATTTTACAGGAAGGCCTTCTTCTGCACTCAGATTTTTCCCTATTCTCACTCTCTGTTTGCGAATGGTTGAGAAATGAGAAAAAACAAAGAATACATTTCATATAAGTTTAATTTTGCAATACTTGTTTATATACAATATTTTTTGTTTTTCCACTGTCTGCGTAAATATAAAGACTATCTGGTTTGCCGACTCGGGAACACGCAACATACAGTTGTCCATGTGAAAAGCAATCCACATCTAAATCTAGACCACACAATTCTAAAGATTGACCTTGAGCTTTGTTGATTGTGATTGCAAATGCCAATCGAATTGGGAATTGCAATCTTTTAAATTGAAATGGTGTATCGGTCGGGATCGTGGGTATTCGAGGAATGAGGACATCTTCACCTTTGAAAGGCCCTGTTAAAATCGTTGCTTCCACTACATTATTCATTAATCTCTTAACTGCAAGTCGCGTGCCGTTGCAGAGTTTTGGCTGATTAATATTCCGCAAGAGGATAATTGGCACACCTACTTTCAATTTCAATATGTGTGGTGGTATCCCTGGCAGATCAAGTGAGTTTAGAAATTCTGTTGGATAATTAACTACTTCATCAGCTTCCACAACAGTGTCTATCGACTTATATGTAGTTTCATCACTTTGAATACTGGATTGTATAACATTATTAAGTTGATAGACATCTTTATTCTTTGCGGCAAGGATAGCTCGTTCACTGAGCCAATCATGATTTCTATGATTTATCTGAATGTCAGGAAATACTTTTTCGATCAGTTCTTCTTTTGATGTAACTAAATTACAAAAATTATCGGGAAGTGATATTTGTCTAGACGTCTCATCGACTGGCAGCTGACCGTTTCCAATTTCCAGTAACTGTCGTGAGAATACCTCAGCTGATGGATCATTCTGCAACTGGACACGCATATTCGTAGTCAACTCCAATGTATGTACGTGCCGCCATAGTGTTGAATATTTCAGGCAAGCATTAATTTCGTCTGCTGGTGTCGATCGAGAAATTACAGGCAATGTTTGCCTAAAATCTCCTGCGAGCAATATCAATGCATTCCCGAATGGTTGAACGTTTCCACGCAAGTCTCGTAATGATCGATCAAGAGCTTCGAGCGATTTTTTATGTGCCATTGTGCATTCATCCCAAACAATTAGTTTACATTTTTGTAATACTTTTCCCATACCGGATGCTTTAGAAATATTGCACGTAGGAGTCTCAATGATTTGCATGTTTAATGGCAACTTTAGAGCTGAATGCGCAGTTCTTCCACCTGGTAACAATGTTGCAGCTATTCCAGACGAAGCAAGAGCTAAGGCTATATCACTTTTTGATCGAACCGTTGCTAGAATCAATCTAATGAGGAATGTTTTCCCAGTTCCTCCTGGCGCATCCAAGAAGAAGGTCCCCCCAACTCCATCATTTATCATTTGCATTATGCGATCATAAATGCCTTTCTGTTCCCACGTTAATTTGGGAATGTTCGATTGGACATATGCCTGAAGATCATTAATGTTGTAACTCTGTTCACGGCGTAAATCTACATCAAATGCAGCAGTCGCAGTTCGGGTTGGTGCTGGCATTCCTAATTGACTAAGAACTTTATTTGCAATAGCTAAGCACTTGTCCTCAATATTTATCAATGCTTCGTTGTAAATGGCTTCTGTAAATTCTAAGGTCATATTGGCATTTTCAAGGCGTACTCTATGCAAAATATCTTCAGCCATATGCGAACGATATCTTTCCCATAACTCTGTGGGAGATGAAGGAAAGCAAGCGGTCAATATAATCGCAAATAATGCGCGAATTTGGTTTGGATGTGCAGTGTTGCACGCGTCATTGATGCATATGTTCCACTGTTGGTCATTTTCTAATAAATTCAGAGCTTGACACGTAGCGCGAAAAGTGGCATGTGTGACGCCGTCAACTATTTTTAATTGCTGGAAAGATGTAGGACCAGGCACATTTACCAATAGCATGCGAAGGTAAAAACATTCATCTTGATTGGGATGCACTGTATAAAGTCTACCAATTGTATTTTCTTTGAAAATGCCAGGGTGACCGTTGACTGGCTCCCCTCGTTTGCGCCGTACAAATACTTTTCTAGTTACATTCCACGTGTAGTAAGAGGGAACTTCTGAATACATTAGTGTTCTGGCAAAAGCGTCTTCCTGGCATAAGGTGAAAAAAGCAGTCAGAGTTGTACCAGGTGGATTAAGGGCTCTTTCTTGCACATTTGCATCTGTGAAATAAACACGCTGTCCATTTTCTAAATGTACTGCCAAGTGAACCACAGCTGGATTGCGTTCATGCATGGGAAATGAAAAAATTCGCCATGCAGCCTCATTGCTGCTTATGTATCTTCCAGCCTGGTATTGAGCAATTTCATCAATATCTCGTACTGCATTATTGTCACAATTATCAGATTGCACACTAAAAACTGCCATATCGCTGCCTTTATTTACATATTTACAGATATATTTAATCGATTTCACAGAATTGCAATATTCTACGTTTATGTGGGCTTGGTATGTTTTTGACAGTAAAGGAGAATATGGAACCACCCAACGGTTGTCTACATCAATATCACCATTTCGCATGTGTATAGTTGCCGAATTTCCACCATCTTCAGTTGATCGTCTTCTATACCGAGGATATCCATCGTCGCCTGTTACTGTGTTTGCTGTAAATGCTCGAGGATATTGCTTAGAGCATTTCCCATCTACCATGCATGGTGAATTTGGATTTAGTGTACCACATGGTCCATGTATCATGTTTTTGATGATCACTGCATGCAAATCCTTATCGCTGTCAGCCCGTGGAATCTCAGCGCATATCACGTCATCAATTTCGTCTGAAGTTATTTTATTGTAGAGCCAGATTAGTATATGCGCATGTGGTAATCCTCTCTTCTGCCATTCCACTGAATACATCCAGCAGCGCACAGATCCAAATACTTCAAGTTTCACAATGAAATCCATCAGCGATTTAAGCTTTTGCCGGAAAACACGTGCTATAATGTCATGCCTATCCACGTGTGATTGCCCAGGAAATAACAGCTGCTGTATCTCGTCCCAAACTGGATTGCAAGTGAAAGTGATAAATAAATCTGGACGCCCATAATGACGAACATATGACATTGCATCTTGAGCATATTCTTGCATGTGACGTGGACTGCCAATGAATGAAGATGGCAAAATAGTTAGCTTTCCAACGTTGGTTGTATTACCATCATTCACAACTGCATCTCGCAAATGAATATATTCTTCAGAGCGTAGTTTAGTCTGATTCAAACGAAGAAATAGCAAACGTTCCGTTTCAATTTTTGCATACATATCCACAAGGTACTGGTGAAATAACTGACGGAATTTTAGAATATGATTGTCCTCGTTCATCCGAATCATTAAGCGGTATGCGTAAAAGTTCATTGAGCTGCACTTTTTATTGATTTCTGCACCATTTACTGGATTTATCATTTTCACATTGAAATGATATCCATCAGCACCATCCCAAAAGATCAATGGATATTGTAAAGCATCGTAACAACGGTGAGTTTCTGCTACATTTATTAATTGATTATTTCTTCGATGGAGAACAATATCTCTAGGTTGGAACTGATCACCAACTATGACAATTGCTACTTCGTCTATAGTTGGAGCATTATATCTCCGGACATGTTCTCCAGCAGGAGTTTTGTCTGCGTGAATAACAATTTTGTGGGTATCTGATGGCATCATATCAATTGCTGTTTTGAACAAACGCACCAAACTGTTCCTTTCGTGAAGAAGCTCCTGCAGCTGCAAAATAATGGATCTTCTTAGCGAGTTATGTATTCCACAACGTGCATCTACTTCATGTCTATCATCACCAATGAAGTACATTTGTAGAAATTTATGGTCACTATCTGAGAATGGGAGCAGGGAGCCAGCTTTGTGATATATTTGCCCTTTGATTTTAAAAGTTGGCATGAATTGAGCAGTCACGATTTCCGCACCAAATGATGTCATTTGGAAGCAAGAGTTATATTTCCTGATGTTCGATAAGAAATGCTTTGATTCAGCGGTAGATCCAGTAAGTAAAGTTTTCAATGGCTCTGGTGGTGCATCAAGTTGAGGCAATTTGATTTTTCCGCCAGCACAACACATCCCTTTCGTTTCATTATTAAACTTTAGAGCCTGGCAGTAGCTACATACATGACTCATCTGACCAATGACAACATGCTGACTTGAACTATAATCAATAGCTGGATTGTACCGGAACGCAAGACGATTGTATTCCAGATGCAGATCAGCTGTTCTTTCTGTTCGTGTTTCAGCTATCCTCACCCTTTCGCGTTCATTGCGTTCAAAACGAACCAAATCTGTTGCTGCAGAACGCGACTGACGTGCTCGCAATCGTGCATCCTCAAGCCTGGCTGCTCGTCTTTCTGCTGGGTCCACGTTACGTGTCTGGATGGTGTTTAGCCTGTTCCTCTCTCGTAAAGATGTTTGCTCTTCCTCAGTGATATTCGAACGCCATCTCCTTAATCCTTCTGCATTGTGAGTGCGACGGCCCAAATTTGACTTTCTGCGAGGCATTATTTTGGTTTTTACTGAAAGAGAAGAAAGGAAAATATGTGTGTGTATTACTTTACACACGTAAGAAGTTTTGTTATTGTTTAATTAGTAAACTAATATTTCACGTATTTATTTCGTATATATATTACGTATTTAATATTAAATAAATAATAATTACAAAAAAATAAATCACGGTTGTCAGCGATTCAGTTATTCAAATATAACTTATAATAGATATTTAGAAATAATTGCATAGTTATGAGGGAAACAATCGATATATTCTCAATATTGAATAACCTTTTTGAGATTTATAGGCCTACCAAAAAATTAATACCACCAAAAAATATATTATATTTTTTATCGAATAAAATAAATTTTTATATTTATACTCAATTTAATGAAAAATCTCACTATATCAGAAATAAAGACAATTAAATTCCCTACAAAACGGGTGGTCAACGAAAATTTTCCGATCAGTGGTTCTGGTGATAGAGCGTTTTAAAGACAAAAACAGTTTTTGATAAGTGCTCTCACTCGGTAACTTTCCAAGTGGTACCGACGCGAGGTCTTTGATGCTGAGCCTCTGATGCAACGGGAATGAAACTGACCGGCTGAGCATTAAACGCTGGTCACGTTGAGTGATCATCTCGCATTGCGTATTGAAACTACTGTACATAAATCCTTTCCAACAATCAACTTATATCAATTATTTAATAGACTAATATATTATTATAATCTATCCCTTCATTTTGTTTATATGATCAAATAACCAGCTGACTACTAAAATATTAGCCTACTTTGTATTTTAGCATGCAACACAGCCCAGATCGTATTATCAACAACACCGTTGTCAAATGCCGGTATGTTAGTAGAAAAGAGATAAGAATTTTTTTTATTTCTCGTTGTTTTATGATAGAAGGAAACATAGCATGAATATGAAATAGAAATAAGATATTGAAACTATAAGATAAGCCGATCAGCTTATGAACTAAGGTTTGGAGGATTATGAAACATTGACAATTGAGAAATTATGAATACACAAATGCAAGAATAAAAGCCTCAATAATTATTATTCATTACAAGATTGATTTACATCGATAAGATTATACTCACACTATCGACTGAATCGCCAATTGATTGTAGCACGGTACCGGTATCGATCCATTCACTGATTGAAATTACTACAATATTAACACAAGTAACACGATTATTTGCACTGAAACACGAATTTATTATCGAAAAAAAAGCATCGGTATGCTTTCTTTGTTCTGAATTGCGAAAGTAATTGAAATCCAATAATTGTACCGGAAAACATACGGTAATCAAGAGTGTAGTTTACCGGTACTCTATATCTCACGAACCTGTTGAAGCTGCGTTTTGAAACATGCGCGCTATCTAGCGGTCAGATTTTGCACTTTGATTGCAGCAGCGCTCAGCTCAAATCTGGCCAAAAATGGCCAAAGTTTCACCCCCTCCCCCCGGGCCACCCTGCGAGCCCGGTCAATTTTTTTTTTTTAATCGACTTATTTTCGCGAGCTGACCCCGAATGTGAAGTCAAAAATCGGAAAAATCCATAAACAAGAAAGTTAAAAATTTTCGGGCGAGCGTAGCGCCCCTGAAAATTGTATAAAGTAGATAAAAACCATCCTTGATGCGGATTTTATATCATGTTAAAATTTCAACTCAATCGGTCCAGTACTTTTGGAGTTTTTGCATTACACACAAACCAACATAACATTTTTATATATATAGAAGATCAATAAAGGACCAAGAATTTCGAATAAAAAATAAAAATGTATGTATTATTGTTGAAATTATTTATTACTTAAGAAATTATATTATATGTCAGGTCTTATTGTAACTAACTAGGTCATAGCATGAAATTATATTATTGATAAAGACAGCAGAAATTAATTATAACAATCTCAGACATAATAAAAATTGTATAAGAATATTAATTTGTTAATTATTACTTCAACTGAACCACATGGTGGTTAAATCTCTTTGGCAAGCCTAAGCCAATCATAATGCATAGAAATAGCACCAAAAAGGTGATCGTTTGAAAACAACATATGTTAATCTGCTATCAGACAACAAACCTGCCTTATCATATATGCTAGCACATATACATTGTATAAGAGGAACTATGTCTAGAAGATTAAGCAGTTTTAAGAATTATACAAATTGAATTATTATCGTAATTAAAGGAATTATATTCTATTGCTTGCCACTGACGTCACGTCTACGTCATAACCGTTTTACCAATGGCAAATTTTCATGCAAATTATTACACCGAGATTCTCAGAAAGAAGGTTCTAGTCAAGAAGCTGAGAAAAAAGACTCCACTTCCCTTTTGAAATCCTCACCGTTCAGATCTCGTTATAGTTACCAAGACCTATTCGTAAAAAATTCTTGTTCGATTTTATATGTTTTATTTGTGAGCCAATATTTTAGGCTAATCTATTTGTTATTTGTAAATTTATTTTCATCAATCGGTAAATTAAAAGTTTAAAGTTAAATCATCCCTTAATTAATTTGGTGAAGGAAATATTAAATTAAAATTCCCCACGTGCTGAAATCGAAGCCTGGACCTGCTGCCGATCAAACGATTTTGATCTAAAGAAGAAAACCACGACCGCCAAGGAATTTCACGTGAGTTATAAGTTTAAAGGGGCCCCAATCTACGCTTCAAAAAATATTACAGTGCAGAAAACATAAATTTTTTCTTCGTTAAATTATTGGCCACGCCGACAAGCGCTTATTAGTTATTAAGAGCCTAGAATTTATTCAATATTGAATTTATAAGAACTTGTAGTTGATTAACTATCCTCCGCTGCCAGAACCACGATCCCCGAGCATTTAAAAAATATTTTATAATTCATTTTTCACTATTTTTTTCAAAACTGTTAAATTTTATCAATTGTAAAATTCTGTCGAGTCACGCATGGTATCATGCAAGTACAAGAAAATTGCTAATCATTTTTGTTAATGTTAAACCACTTTCAATCTGTAAATTATATTCTGAATCTGCACTGTGAGATCATATATTTTATTATAATATATTTCAATTTTGTTAATTCGTCTTCTGAGTTCGATTATTTCTTAAGCCTGTCAATTATTGTGTATGATACGTTCTATATCATCAAGAACCGATCGAATACGATCCTTGAAATAATTGAATTAAGCTGGATATTGGAACAGGTCTAAGTGGATGTAGTGAGTGGGGTCAGATCGAGATATTTGTTCTTTGTCCTTACTTGCTCATATATCAGCTTTTATCTGTTACCAACCCCGACTTGGGAGCAAATACATCAACAGTACAGCAGATGCAGCCAGAGATCATATAATTTCCTACAATAAAGCTTAAAACCCGACAAGACTCTGTTCTCGAAATATATTCCGAACGATATCTGGTCCTTGTACCCTATCTTAATCTTCGGAATTTATTAGAGACGCAGTCCCGTAAATTATCTACATCGGGATTTTTGCTCGACCTGTATGATTTTGTATGCTCATTCTTCACAGGTAATAATTTTAAGATATCCGTCTTCAGTGTTTAGCGATCGCTACACTGCTTATAAAAATTTCATCACTATACAATCTGTCATTAGAAGAATCAAGGGTGAGCGAGCGTTTAGGCCTCCCGCGATTCCGACAATTGTATTGAATCTTGTAGTGAATCAATCAGTCTGGTGTACACTTAGCGTCCACGCACGCAGTTACGAATTTTATAACCTCAACACCGTTGATTTAGTACAAGATTCACCCTACATATGTGAAGCCTTCAAAAAACGCTTTACATGATTTGCCGGCCCAACGTGAGGCATTTGGATACAACACTGCATGATTTAGCAAATCTCTCGACATATGTGAGGCGAGTAAAAAACAGCATCACAGTACCAATACTAATGATTTCATTGTCAAGTGGAGGAGTACTATTTCTCAAGACATCTTCATCCAAACTCTCAGTTTGTGTACAAATATCAACAAGATCTTTGTCTCTAAGCTCCATAATCAGCTTGTCGTTCATAATCGATCCATCAATGGCTGCCTGCCATTGAATCTTCAATCGAGAATTAGCATCTATTCAAATACTGTTGGATAACATCTTTCCAATATTGTTCCATCCATCTAGAAGTATATACTCTGTTCTTTTTTACATTGATATCACTTATGTATAAGTTACTCCAGTATCAAAATTTGGCCTTAACCTGAACAATTGGAAGTCACATTTAAATAGCTATTTTGGATTTTGGTAGAAATACATTTAGATGGAAATCAATTTATTCATTAAAGGCAATCTACATAATTCTAATAGGTTCTGATAACCCATGATGATAAAATAGGTGTTCAATGAATAAATGAAGCCTAACAGCTTGAAATATATTTCAAATTAAATTGATTCTACCTCGTTGCTAGTCAGCTTTACAATCGTACATGTATCATTGTATTGAATTATTAAATATTTGATGGTTTTTGTAAAACGACATTTCAATCCTGGACTAGTAGTTCTATGAACAGTAGACCTCGCACAGTTATAAAACACAGCCTCGTCTCATATACTGTCTATAAGAGTAAATCCTGTTTGTATGTTGTGTCGGCAAGATGTCGGTGTGAAAACGGCTAATGGCTGTTGGGGTTAGTGTATCAAAAATATGCTAACATCAAAAGCTTATCCCCTTCAACACACTGGCAACAGGTCAGCCCGAGTTGAAAGCAGATAAAGGTCGAGAGAAAATACTATGTTTTCTTTCCGTTATTAATTGCATGCGTCATTGCATGCAATGAATAGTCAACACGACAGCTGATCTTTTACTAAGTTACATTGATATATTAATTGCATGCGTTATTGCATGCAATTAAAAATCCACTCAACAGCTGAATTATTATGGATGATTCTACTCTGATTTTTACTGTAATATTGGCGTTCGAAGGAGATTTTACCCATTGTATTAACCTTAAAATGCAAAATTTCCAAAAAACCTTGTATATACATCGAGGTACAATTTAAAAAGAAATATACCTGTCAAACTTCATGGTAATCTCTTGCTGCGTTTCGCCGTAATTGCGGAACATATAAACATGAAGAGAAATGCAAAGCCGTCGACTTGAATCTTAGAACTCACTTCGCTCGGTCAATAAATCGAAATTTTAAGAAACCACAAATATCCTGGATGAAATGGGGAATCAATTGCTATATAGATTTGAATCTAAATGTCTAGGAAACACTAAACAGTCCACTAAATTCATCTTTTTTTTCTCCACAGGAGAAACGTTTAAAGCTGGCATCAAATGATGTCACCACATTATTTACATATGTAAATTATATATTTATATATGTATGTCACGTGGATTGAAGGAGCGTTTTTTGTCACGTTGTTTGTTGATTGAAGGAAAATTCTATTTTACTATTAAAATAAATCATAATGTATTTTACTTATCCACTTCGAGATTAACATAGTGATAATAAGTAGGAAATGAAATATATAGCAAACACTTCAGTTGCTATGTAGGCCTACTGTATTGTATTCTGTAGTGTCTTATTTTTTACTAAAGTAATGAAGTATCAGAAAATACTATTATTCAGCATTGTTATGTATTATTTTCTATGTCATTTTTTTTCTCTTTCTTTTCAATAATTTAAAATTTGTTATTATTTTAATAAGTAGATAACTTATCTATTGTTTGTTTTTAATCATATTATTTGTATTTTTTTTTTGTATTGTTATAATACTTGATAGAGAGTTGAGTGTAAGAGAGGGTCAACTGCGCCCTAACTTCGCTTTCTAAGAAAAATAAAGGCAGTAATTCTATTCTATTCATGTCACCATAATATATATATATATATATATATATATATATTATATATATATATATAATATATATATATATATATATATTATATATATATATATGAAAAAACAGATGGCATCCAATTTATTAGAGCAAATGGAATGCCATCATCTTCATGTGTAGGCAACACACCACACCAACCTTGTTCCTGTGAGACTGACCTTGTCTCTGTGACACTCCACTTGTTCGAATGGGACTCTACCCCTCTTGTTCCAGTGACACTACTTGTTCCGGTGAGACTGACCTTGTCTCTGTGAGACTGACCTTGTCTCTGTGAGACTCACCTTGTCTCTGTGAGACTAACCTTGTCTCTGTGGGAACTTGTTCCTGTGAGACTGCCATTTATAAAAATACTTGTTCCTATGAAACTTGTCTCTGTGACACTAATATCGTTCAAAAACACTACTTGTCTCTGTGAGAACTTGTCTCTGTGATACAGACCCATAATATTGATAGGAACAAGGGAGAAAGAGATAACATGGATGAAGAATGTCATGTTTATTGGAGAACATAACGATCTAGAACTAGACCAATAAGAACCGCAATACTTTATTTCTACTTGATTGATTCAGTAACGACTACCTTATCTAGTTGTTCCATTCATAAAACTACAAACTGGTGCTTTCTCTTGGCAAGAAGTAATAATATTATCTGTGATTAAATATAAATGTATAGTTTTTGCCTATTGAAAATGTAAATGCCGTATTCAGAGTTTGGAATCAGTAACTTATAGCTATATTTTTAGAGCATACTGAGCATAATTGTAATATTGTTATATTAGAATTAGCACTTGAATCATCACATAGAAGATTAAGCTTTTGATTCACGATTCACAAAATGAAACAGACCGTATTATTCTGTACCTGGATCATTCAATTAAACAGAGTTGGTGAGATTTATTCAATCTTGGTTTGAAAATTGCATGATTATTGAGGTGCTATTTACAGGGATGTCGGAAGCTGAAGCAAACAAACTGTTGGTAATGAGGATAGTTGAAGTGGAAAGAGAATAAATGGAGAGAATAAAATTATTGGCCAACCAATGACTCGGAAGAAATGAAATTCAATGACTGAGAGGAGTCTTGGCCAGAGTTTATTCCTAACCAGTCAGGATTTCGAGGTGATAATAATGTTCTTCCGAGTGCACACAGATGGTTCTAAAGTTTTTGTGCCAGCTCAAATAGGTATAAAGACAGAGATGTAGTAGCGAATACAATTCTGGTAGTAAACAAATAGTCCAATCAACGGGAAAAGTTTGTACGTGGTTGCGGATTGTCGAAGGCCAGTTAAACGAGAAGATGTTTATACGCGGCCAACTATTGGCACGGCAGTTGACAGCTAAACATGGCCACAAAGTAGAAGATTTCTACAGAAGACCCCTTCTTCTCTGTGACATGGCCGACTTCTCGTCATCTGTAGTGACTGAACTGGCAAAAACAAGACAGCGTACTGGCCTACACCGTTCACATGGCGCCAATTATTGTCGTGACAACTGAGATTCTGTGTGGTGGGGTGCTCACTTGGCCCAATTAACTATCCATAGTCTAATCCCGGAGACAGTTGGATTTCGGGCCAACTGTTGGGACAGTTGGCAAGACAATTGGCCTGAAGTGTTTACCGGAAGACAATAGTTTTATGCCAGTCAGTTGCCTTATGACAATTTATTTATTAATTTATTTATTTATTCCATCCTCTCTTTTAAATATTATTCTTTACTTTGTTATGTGGAAAAAGTTGGAATTAATAAACACACTTCAACGATACGATTTTCTTTATTTAGAACATAACAAAATTGGCCAATTAGTCTCGCCAATTAGCATAGTATAAACTAGGCTATACGGAAATTTATGTCGAATACAAAATTAGAGCTTACAAATCAGCCTACACGTTTAATTCGTAACATTTTTCCATATCTCTCATATTCTGGTAGATATGAGCTCTTGAAGGTGTCACAATTTGAAGAGTAACCCTTCCGGCTCCGTTTTTTCCATCTTTTTTGGCCTTATAACTTTTTCACGCTTGATTGAAATAATCCGTGCTAATCATTATTTCATCAATTTACGCATCTCCCTACAATTGTTGCAGCCGTTATACTCGTTATAGTGTTGAGAGTAAAATCTTCAGTTTAACAACAATAAATCAATTGACAGGGAAATTTGGCGGGAACGTTTGGAACACAATATTTGACATCGCAGCTTTGTTTGGACTACTTAGAAGGTGAACATATCAAAAGTCTTCATCCCTACCCCTTGTGCTTAAAGGTTAAGGGTGGTTTGAAAGTTGCGTTTTTTCATTTCTGGCTTACACGTATGTATCTGGGGAACAATGCATTTCAGAGGCATGACCGCATGACTTCTTCTTCTTCTGGTTCCTTCTCCTATCGGAGGTTGGAAGTCATCACGGCAATTTTCCATAAGTAAATTTCACCGCATGACTAACTGAACAATAATGAAGCTGGATAAATTTTCTACAAGTTTCGTTTCGTGGAGTTTTGTCATATCTCCTTTAGTTTTCGAGATATCCATTTTTAGATATTTAAAATCTTTGAAAAGACAGTTTTCCTTCCCATCTCTTTGCACTGGTAGGGCTTATTACTCAACGACAATGCATCGAGAAAATAGGTACTGAACATTGGGTTGTAGAGGATTTAATTCTTTTCAATTCTTTTCAAATATGTTACTTTCAAACCACTCTCACTCTCTTAGCAGAGGTGGTAGTGGTGAGGACTTTTGATATGTTTACCCTCTTACTATCCCTAATTGAGCTGCTGGGTCAAAAATTGTGTTCCAAAATTTTCCTCTATACCTTTTTTGACCTCCCTGTGGGTGGGGGAAACAGATTCAATTAGACAGACTCTGATGATAGATCAAAGGACTAGAATACACCCACAGTATCCCCTGCTTGATCATAAGAGGCGACTAAAAGGGGGCCCTCCTCTTCCAAATCCCTTCTTCCTCATCCGTTTCTTCTACTTATTCAGGTTTGGAATTCTTTGTTATTCTTCAAGTTGACACTTCTTCTACTGACTTAGCTAAGTGTCATTCTCTTTTCTCTCCTCAATCCACATTCTCTATCTGGCCTTCCTTGTCCATCATCTTCCTCTCTTCGTCCCAAACACTTAGACAAGGCTCGTAGCTGTAGTGGAAGCAACTTGTCTAGGGGAGAAAACCCTACACAAATCCTGTAAGTTCAGGCGCAGCAAGGTGGCGGCCCCACCGCTGAACTCAACCTACGCAGCGTTCGTCCCGCGGCCAGGGGATCTACCAAATTACTGACAAACTCACAAACAGCCTCAGAAACCGGACCAGAATTATGGATAAAAATGAAAAAAGGACTACTAAAGAAAAACGATTTGGAATTGCGGATATTTTGGAATTGGCCATGTGGAATGTTAGAGGTTTATCAAACAAAGATTTTGAATTCATTAAAGCAACAGAAAGTTGATATAGCTGTTATCACGGAAACCAATAGAAAGTTACAGGGAACAAAGGACTTGACAGACTCTTGGATGGTATACAAAGGAGTCCCACAGAATCAGAGAGCAAGTACTGGAGTAGCAATCATGGTGAGCAGCAAGTGGAAAAACAGTATATTGGATTATACTTGTATAAATAAAAGAATTATAACCATAAGACTCAGAATTAAAAGAGGCCACCTAACTTCCATTGGAATATATGCACCGGATGAAGGAAAGAAGGAAGAAACAGACTTGTTTTATGACACCCTCCAAAAGATTTTGAATAGAATAACCAGAACTGATCATGTTGCAATAGTGGGTGACTTCAACGCTTGAGTGGGCAACATTCCTATATCAGATATTGCGGGCTCTTGTGGCGAGGCAACGCTCAACAACAATGGACAAGAACTAAGACAATTGCCACATTCAATAATCTAAAAATTACAAATACATTTTTCAAGGAAAAGGACAGTCATGAACACACTTGGAGTGCTAGAGGTTTGAGATCAATGATTGATTATGTTATCGTTAATGATAAGTTAAAGAGCTCAGTACATGACGTCAGAGTATTCAGAGGATGTGATATTTACGGTGATCTTTATCTTTTAATAAGTAAAGTTTTGATACTAAAGAAATGGAGAACTGTAGGTAGCATTCGTTAAGACTAGGACAAAAGGGTTTTGTAACTTATAGCATGCCAAATGAAGGACATAAATGTTTAAAAAGCAAATATAAATATTTATTGCATATATGTGAGCAAATAAAAGTCATAAAAAACATAATTAAAATAAAAGGGAAGTGAGATCTAATTTTTCTAGGCATATTAATACATTTGTATACTTGCTCAAAATCTTGTGATTTACCAATCAGAGTACAGTATTTGTTAGGTGCTGAAAAAAATTTAATTCAAAAGTCTCCACGTGATCTTTTTTAAAATTATAAAAATTTGTAATTATTGTAGAGTACATAAAAAACTGTAATTGGAATAAAATAGAAGTAAAGTGTAAATATATTCCTGTTCAACATAGTAATATGCTCTCGTACTGTGAACTATTTGACAGTATTAAATTGCATTATCGCGGATTCATTGAAATCCACCAATAGGAGAAGATATTTGAATTTTATGCAAATTTAGAATTGGAAGTATCATCGAAAGAGAATAAGGGAAGACCAACTGCCCATTTGCTTTCCAGAGACCGACCAAGATGCACACCATCATGAGAGCACTGATTCCCTTATAAGAATTAATATTATTTATTGCCAAAGTTTAAATCTTGAAAAACTCATATAAGTAATGAACCTAACTCAGTGAAGTTGCTCTATGACATGAGTTATTAATTTGAATATCCCCATTGGAGAGGACGACAGCAAAAAGCATAGGACACATGAGGCGAATCCACGTCACCTCTTTAAATTTGTGAAGAATCTACGCACATGAGTTACAGGAATATAATTTCTCAAGAGGGCCCTCAGTGCCACGAATTAATAGAAATTTCATAAAATTGGGTTGATTTAAACCCATGTTGGGTTGCTAGTCCTCCATTGGGTGCCTTCCCAGGTGGCAGATAGGGGAATGCCTCCAAGATATGGGTGGTACCAGTGAAAGCAAATAACCGGGATGGACCAAAACTAGCAAATCGGCCAATGGCCTCGAAGGCGGATGAGGAGAAATCCCAATGGCGGAGAGGGCGGAAGAGCCTAGGGAGTCAACCCGAATAAAACACAGGGTGGGTTACACTCTGAAAGCTGCGGTGAAAGCAAGTACCTAGGAGAAGGCGACTCTACACAAATGACCCTGGTCCTCCAGGTTAAGGGTTGGTCTAAGTGTTAACTGCTCTTCACCTTGAAAAATTACTTGTTCAGAAAACTCAAACTATGCCTCGGAATTGGGACCGGAATAATGGAAATGGAAAAGGAAATGCACACAAAATATGAATAAGGAAAATGGACTGGAATTTTGCCAAATGGAATGTAAGAACAATGATGAGAGCCGGAAAAAAGAAATGTTGAAATTTAATATTCAGTTGGTTGTGCTGCAAGAAACATGTTGGAGTGGGTGTGGAAGAATAGATAAGAAGGATTTCTCTTCCATGTATAGTGGACCAGAAGAAAGGACAGGACAGGGAGGAGAGGGCTTCATGGTAGACAAAAATTGATTATGTTATCGTTAATGATAAGTTAAAGAGCTCAGTACATGACGTCAGAGTATTCAGAGGATGTGATATTTACGGTGATCTTTATCTTTTAATAAGTAAAGTTTTGATACTAAAGAAATGGAGAACTGTAGGTAGCATTCGTTAAGACTAGGACAAAAGGGTTTTGTAACTTATAGCATGCCAAATAAAGGACATAAATGTTTAAAAAGCAAATATAAATATTTATTGCATATATGTGAGCAAATAAAAGTCATAAAAAACATAATTAAAATAAAAGGGAAGTGAGATCTAATTTTTCTAGGCATATTAATACATTTGTATACTTGCTCAAAATCTTGTGATTTACCAATCAGAGTACAGTATTTGTTAGGTGCTGAAAAAAATTTAATTCAAAAGTCTCCACGTGATCTTTTTTAAAATTATAAAAATTTGTAATTATTGTAGAGTACATAAAAAACTGTAATTGGAATAAAATAGAAGTAAAGTGTAAATATATTCCTGTTCAACATAGTAATATGCTCTCGTACTGTGAACTATTTGACAGTATTAAATTGCATTATCGCGGATTCATTGAAATCCACCAATAGGAGAAGATATTTGAATTTTATGCAAATTTAGAATTGGAAGTATCATCGAAAGAGAATAAGGGAAGACCAACTGCCCATTTGCTTTCCAGAGACCGACCAAGATGCACACCATCATGAGAGCACTGATTCCCTTATAAGAATTAATATTATTTATTGCCAAAGTTTAAATCTTGAAAAACTCATAATAAGTAATGAACCTAACTCAGTGAAGTTGCTCTATGACATGAGTTATTAATTTGAATATCCCCATTGGAGAGGACGACAGCAAAAAGCATAGGACACATGAGGCGAATCCACGTCACCTCTTTAAATTTGTGAAGAATCTACGCACATGAGTTACAGGAATATAATTTCTCAAGAGGGCCCTCAGTGCCACGAATTAATAGAAATTTCATAAAATTGGGTTGATTTAAACCCATGTTGGGTTGCTAGTCCTCCATTGGGTGCCTTCCCAGGTGGCAGATAGGGGAATGCCTCCAAGATATGGGTGGTACCAGTGAAAGCAAATAACCGGGATGGACCAAAACTAGCAAATCGGCCAATGGCCTCGAAGGCGGATGAGGAGAAATCCCAATGGCGGAGAGGGCGGAAGAGCCTAGGGAGTCAACCCGAATAAAACACAGGGTGGGTTACACTCTGAAAGCTGCGGTGAAAGCAAGTACCTAGGAGAAGGCGACTCTACACAAATGACCCTGGTCCTCCAGGTTAAGGGTTGGTCTAAGTGTTAACTGCTCTTCACCTTGAAAAAATTACTTGTTCAGAAAACTCAAACTATGCCTCGGAATTGGGACCGGAATAATGGAAATGGAAAAGGAAATGCACACAAAATATGAATAAGGAAAATGGACTGGAATTTTGCCAAATGGAATGTAAGAACAATGATGAGAGCCGGAAAAAAGAAATGTTGAAATTTAATATTCAGTTGGTTGTGCTGCAAGAAACATGTTGGAGTGGGTGTGGAAGAATAGATAAGAAGGATTTCTCTTTCATGTATAGTGGACCAGAAGAAAGGACAGGACAGGGAGGAGAGGGCTTCATGGTAGACAAAAAATTGAAATCATCTATCCTAGGCTTTCATCCCGCAGGTAGTAGAGTGTGCCGGCTCAGGATGAAAGGAAAATTCAGGAATCTCTCTTGATCTCTCTTGGTTTTGCAAGTGAGTAAATGTGTATTAGTTTGGCTCCGTCTTCTAACAGATATTTTGTAGGGTTATACAGTTCAATTCACTACAAATTATACATCTATTTATTCAGTTTCTTGAACTGAATTCAATAGTGAAATTATATTTTAGATTAACTCACACTCTTTCTATTTATCTTGAAAAAACATTCCTAATTCTTCAGTCTACCTTCTCGCCTGTAAAAGTGTGAATGCACCTAACGGTACACTATGGTTCGACCGAACAGAGGCATGACGAAGAATGAGGTCAATGCTCCGAAGCCAGCTATTTCTGGATCATTGTCTGAAGAGACCCTTCACATTATTCGACAGCAAATCGAGGAATCTGTGCATAATGCCGTCTCAATGGCTGTGAAGTCTACTTTTGAGAAATTTCAGGCATTGAAGGAGGAGAACAAACAGCTGCACAATAGCATTTGTGAGCTGGAGGTGTCTTGTCATGTGAAGGTCGACGACCTCGAGCAATATGGGCGCTGACATTCAATACGTACCTGAGATTGACAATTGATCCCTGAGAGTGACAAAGAAGACACGGACCTGCTGGCACTTGATGTCTTCAACAAGAAGCTGAACGTGCCCGTGACTCTGGCAGATGTCAACCGCTCGCATCACGTTGGAAGGCATCAACCACCTCAACAAGGGCAAGCAAAACCTAAGGACCAACCCATCATAGTTCGACTCTGCAGCTACCGGACCAGGAAGATGATCTTCGACGCTAAGAGGAAGCTGCAGGGTTCCGGCGTCACCATTCGCGAGGATCTGACTGTGGAGCATCTCAAGATCCTCAATGCTGCGGCCGACCGTCATGGGCATTGGAATTTCTGGTCATTGGACGGGAGGATCCAGATCTCTATCAGCGAGGGAGGATCCAAGAGAGTCCACACAGTCGAGAGGATGCCGACCTTCAAAAAGTAGAGGTGAATTGAATCATTTCAGGATTCAATGACCAAGGTGCCCTTCACTACAATAATAGGAAATTCGTTCTAATACATTTCACAGTAGATATACCTTGGCATTTTTCATGAGCTGGCTTTCTGTTCTATAAATGAATCTTTCCACTGCTATTTATGATTATATATATAAGGCAATTATTTCAAACTAAGGAGATCCACATCTGTTGTTACTGATTAATGATTTATCTTGATAATAATTCCCAAAACTACGTTCAATGCATCAACTACTATACGCCAGAGGGTACTTAGAGAATCATTATCTCTATTCTTACTAATAATTATTACATCTCTTACCAAAATTATTTCCATGATTAAAAATTTTCGAAATGCTGAATTTCAAATAAATTGGATGATTAACATACGTTACAGATATAGATGTAATCTATAGGTATAGATAGTAATCTCTTCTATATTAGGTGTACATAATAATATCTTCTACTATTGCCACAGCTCGAACAATAGAAGCTAATGTGTGAAGTATTATTGATAGAACAGAGGGGTGGGTAGTCTGTTCATATGCTTATGTTTCATTTAACGTTATCTTAGACATTCATCACTAAAATATTACAGTACTCAATTTACTACTTTTATCGTTATTGCAACTCCCAATAATTAATTATACTTCTAATACTATATAATATTTTTCATACTTCACCGTTCAATCCTATTTAAAACTCATCTAAAATAATCCAGCACTTTCTCCATCGTCTCCTCTACTTCTTATTTTTCTTTCTCATTTCTCTTCTTGATCTTATATTTATAATGATTACTAGAATATTGTTGTAATTTTTATTACATTTATTATAACTGTTGTGATTTTAGCGATGATGATTATTATTCTTTCCCATTCTTCTTCTTCTGAAGGGAGCCGAACTGTCAAGGCATACTGAATGCACTCGAATCAAGAGACTTTTTCATTTAGGTTAAGTTTTATCAGTTTCATCCCCATTTTCCCCATCATGTGTTGTTCTGAGGTCGGTTCACGATTGGTCTGCTGCTTCCATGATGCCTCTCACTGACATGTCAGCTCGCTCGCCCTCAAGTAGGCGATTATTCCAATAATAGAAATAATGACGCAGGTATGTTCCTAGCAAATAAGCTCCACTCTTTCAAAAAACTTTTCAAGGCTGCTCACCTTAACGTACAATCCCTCAGCTGCCACATTGATGAACTCAGAGCAATCTTCCGTTTTCAGGACTTCAATATAATCGGAATTTCCAAATCATTTTTGAAGCCTAGTACTTCATCAAATTTTGTTTAATTGCCTGGATAATATAATCTTTTCCGGAATGATAGATTAAATAAAGCTTGTGGGGGTGTAGCAATTTATGTGAAAGATGGTATCAAAACAAAAGTTTTTATCACATCTAAACAAGAGTCTTGTTCCAGACCAGAGTTTATGCTACTTGAATTATCCTTATCTAGTACTGATAAATTACTCGTTGGTATCTTTTATCGCCCACCAAAAATAGGTAATTTCACAGATTTCGAAAATGCCTTGCTTTCTCTTATGCCTTGTTATAACCGTATACTAGTTTTGGGGGATATGAACACCGACTTGAACATGACAAATCGTAACTTTGACTACTCTCAACTGACTACAATTTTCCAATGCCTAAACATGACTATTTTACCTCTCGATCCAACTCATCATACTAATGAATCAGACACACTCATTGACCTTCTCATTGTTAGTGATCCCAATGAGGTTGTTCAAGCAGGCCAAATCTCAGTCCCAGCTATTTCTAGACATGATTTGATCTACTGTGTACTTTCCCATAAGATACCCAAGCCAGAACAGAAAATTATCACTTATAGAGACTTCAAAAACTTTGATGAAGCCGCCTTCCTGACTGATGTGGCTCAGACTCAATGGCATCAAATTGAAGCATTACCCTTAGTTGATGACATGGTCAAGACTCTCGAGAATTGGACTTTGACTTTGTATGACAAACATGCACCTCATGTGACAAGGAGGATTAATAGAAAACGACGAGTACTGTGGATGACTGAAGACATACTTAAGATGATGGGATGTAGAGACAAAGCACATAGAAAATTCAAAAATACATTTGACTTGAACAGTTTGATTGAGTATAGGAGACTTAGAGATAGAGTTGAACAGGAATTACGAAACTCGAAGATTAGGTACTTGAATTCGTTCATGACAAACAATAGACAAGACTCTAAATCACTTTGGCAGGGAATAAAAGAATTCGGGCTTGGCAAACAGAAATCGAATCCCCAAATTGACTTGCCATTGAACAATATAAATGACTATTTGGTTTCACACTCTAACCAACGTGACAAAGTTGTCATTGCTAATCATATCGATGATCTTGAAGAGCAGGTTACAAACTTAGATTTACCAATTACTGATCAATTTCATTTCTATACAATCTTAGAAGAAGACACTTTCAAAGCAATTCAATGTATTCATAATAATGCTATGGGTGTAGACAAAATTTCTATTAAATTCATCAAGAAGATGTTATTTGCTGTTTTACCAACCATTACATACATTTTCAACAAGTCACTTGAAGAAGGCAATTTCCCTGAAAACTGGAAGTTTGTTCTGGTTTGCCCTCTAAATAAAGTTCTATCACCCAATAAAGTTGAGGATTTTCTATCAATCAGTACTCTACCTGCATTGTCCAAAGTGCTAGAAAGACTCAATCATGCTCAAGTTGTAAAATTTCATGACAAGAATAGTAAGCTTCATAACTTTCAATCAGGCTTGAGGAAATTCCATTCAACTGAGACGGCTCTGCTTCGTGTCACTGATGATATAAGGTTAGCTATGGACCAAAGAAAATGCACCATCCTCACCCTATTTGATTTTTCTAAAGCATTCGATACTGTTGATCATACAGTCCTTTTGAATAAGTTGGCTATTCTTGGTTTCAGTCACAACTCGTAAGTTTGGTTCAAATCCTATCTATTAGGTAGGAAACAATGTGTATCTGTCGGTGACAAGAAGTCAACTTGGAACAACGTTATGCATGGAGTACCACAAGGTTCAATTTTAGGCCCTCTCCTCTTCACTTTGTATGCTAATGACCTTTCTTCCATTATCAAATTCACAAAATCAGTGTAGACAGTAATGACATTCCTTAGTGTAGCTCAGTTAAAAATTTAGGCATTATTATGAATAATACTCTTGACTGGTCAGAACAAGTGAACAAAACTTGTAAAAAGGTATTCTCAGCCATGCATGCATTGAAGAAAATGCACGATATTCTCCCTAGAAACATTAAATTATTATTGGTTCAATCTCTCATCTTCCCACATCTAATGTATGGTTATTCTGTTCTTAACAATATGCAAGTCACTCTGAATGATAAACTACAGCGTTGCCAAAATTATTGTCTACGTTTTGTGTACTCTCTCCAACGCCATGATCATATCACCCCAGCCCACATTGCTAGTTCAACATTAAAGCTTCCCGATCAAAGGGTTTTTCCAATAGTCAAGCTTGTTAGAGATATCTTGAAATACGGTAATCCGAACTATTTTGAAGATGATTTCAAATTCGTCTCTGAAGGTAGGAGGATAGATGCTTCACATACTGGAACCGGAGAAAGTACTTTAAGGATACCCAATCATTGAACTACTATTCTCACAAAATCCTCCTTAGTCAGTGCCTGTCGTGCATGGAATGCACTTCCTGTTTCTATCAGGAAGCTTTTCAATTATCGAGAGCCGAGCGAGCTTCATCCTGACTTTAAAAAACATCTTTTGGAACAAATGACCGAAACTGTCTGGCCCTAGAACAATCACATGACAACCATCCCTCACCCATTCCACCAATATAAACCTTTAAACCTGTTATAGAACGAATTGTATATATGATAAGATAAGATAAGATAAGATTCTTTATTTCGCAACCAATTTACAACAACAGTACAGCGCACAAAACTAAAAAAAAAAAGATAGCAAATAAGAATAATAAAACAATACTTAAGAGAACTTTTTAACCGAATAAATATGAAACTTGCTGATAATACTAATTGTATTAATTCTCATTATAGGATTATGGAATGTAATCTAGCACAGCTACACTGTTTTACAAAAATACAACATAATTAATGCACGAAATAAAATACTGCATGCAAAGACCTTCATAACAAGGTCACGTTCGCATATATTATATAAACTCATGTTATTTCAATTATCCACTGCATACTGCTGTATATTACTGAAAGTTGATAACCCTGATCTACTTTCAGCCTACTTCATTTTATTAATCAATTATTTGATCTTATCTACCTACATAATTATTTTACTTTATCAATTTTCTGTTGTTTTTTCTCTTAAATATTCATATTGATTAAAACTTTCACAATATTTCCATTAATGAATAAATCCTTAGTTTCAATAATGAAATTGACGTTTTGGTAGAGAGTTAGTGGGGAAGATATTTTTAATATTCTTTCCGAAGAATGGACATTGATATGTCCAAAGCTCCGCCAAATTATGTAGATGCATAACAATATAATTATTATCTATAGTTATTATATTACGAATCGCTTTTTCATATCATATACAGTTCAATAATTATTTTCTTAGTCTATATTATGTAAATTCATCTATAATTTTGCTGTATTGTAAGCTATTGTATATAAGTGTATAAGCCAGTATATATTCTAATCTACATAAATAAAGTACTCAATCAATCAATCAATCAATCATTCTCTGCATATGCACCAACTGAAGAAGCAGAAGAAGATGTCAAAAATAGCTTTTATGAAGCGCTAGAAAAGGAGTTGAGAATGGTACCCAGGTATGATCTGCTGATAGTGCTTGGAGACTGGAATGCCCAGATTGGTAAGAAGGACTTTCTGAGAACAGTTGCAGGCAAGCATACACTGCATGAAGAGACCAACGATAATGGAATTAGACTCTGTGAGTTTGCAATGGCAAAGAATATGATTGTGAGCAGTACTTGCTTCTCAAGAAAGAATATACACATGGGAACCTGGACATCACCATCAGCAGAAACAGTCACACAAATCGATCACATTTTGATATCTAGAAGACTTGCCTCATTAATAATAGACGTCAGATCTCAAGGAGGGCCGAGACTTTCAAGAGTGGAAGATGGAAGTGGTGCAAGGAGACGTGTGATTGACAAAGAAAAGCTAAGAAATCATGACTATGCAGAGGGGTATAGAACAGAGCTTGAAAGGCTAATACCGGATGGTCTGAATGAAGTTGATGATGATGAAAAGGGCTGTGGGATAATTTAAAGAAAACAATCAATGATGTTGTCAATTAAAGCCTTGGTGAAAGGAGAAAAGGGAGAAATGATGAATGGTATGATGAGGAGTGTGAGGAAGCCATAAAAAAGAAAAATGAGGATAGGAAAATGATGGTCCAGAGAAACACAAGAAGAAACCGCACCAAGTATTGTGAGAGTAGGAAAGCAGCCAACAAAATATGTGGATGAAAGAAAAGAGAATATATGAAGAGGCTCATCAATAATATAGAAATAATGAATGAACAAAATGAAAGCAGGAAATTTTATCAGGCAGTCAAAAGAATGAAAAAAGGTTTCCAGCCTAATTTAATAGCCTGTGAAAGCCGTGATGGAAAAGTACTAGGAGAAGAAAATGATATAATGGATGGATGGGCAGAGCACTTCAGGGATGTCTTGAACCGAGAGGGGGATTGATGAGCAAGAACAATTGGCATATGCCAGTGCAGAACTCTTGATCCCTCCCCCAAGCTATGAAGAAGTGGCAGAAATTATAAAAAAATCTAAAATTAATAAAGTGCCTGTGGGAGATTCAATACCTGCTGAGCTAATAAAATTTGGTGGAAATAAGATAGTGAGAGCTCTGCATACATTGATAACATGGATATGATAACATGGCCTGAAGAGTGGACAAGTGGTGTGATATGCCCCATACTAAAAAAAGGTGATAAAATGAATTGTAATAATTACAGAGGTATTACGCTACTCTGCACATCATACAAACTTTTTTCTGCCCTGGTGTTGAGGCGACTAGGGGTGTATGCTGAAGAAATAATTGGCGATCATCAGTGTGGCTTCAGGCAAGGGAGAGGTACAACAGATCAGATATTTACAATGAAGCAGATTATGGAGAAGTTTTTTGAGTTTAACACAGATCTGCATATGCTGTTTGTGGACTTTCGCCAAGCTTTTGATAGTTTTAAAAGAGGCAGCATGATGAGAATCCTTCTTGAGTTCGGAATCCCTAGAAAGTTGATCAATCTCATAAACTTGACAATGTATGGCACAACGGTTCAAGTTAAAATCGGTACCAAGATGAGTCGGACGTTTAATGTTACAACTGGTGTTAGACAAGGAGACGCACTTTCAGCCACACTCTTCAATCTGGTGTTGGAAACAGTAATTCGGAAGCTGGGACTGAGAGGCACAAAAGTAAATAGAATGTGTCAGGTTCTGACCTATGCGGACGATGTTGTGTTAGTTACAAGAAATAAAGAGAATCTAAAAGAACTTTTCTGTACAGTGAGGGATGAGGCTGGAAGTGTGGGTCTGGAAATAAACATTGAAAAAACAAAGTACATGAGAATGTCAGCAAATGAGCAGGGGAGACAGGTTAATAACTTGAAAATATCAGATGGTTGTGAAATAGAAGGCGTTAGTAAGTTTGAATACCTTGGGGTAATGCTAACTGGTGATAATAGAACGAGTAATGAAATATATGACAGGATCATGATGGGCAACCGTGCATATTATGCAAACCAAAAAATTTTCAAGAGCAGATTCATTTCGTGTAAAACAAAAGAAAAAATGTACAGGACGTTAATAAAGCTGGTTGTGACTTACGGATCGGAGACATGGACAATTTTGAGCAAGGATGAGAGAGCACTGAGCTCATTTGAAAGAAAAATGCTCAGAAGGATTTGGGGACCAAAATGGGATGATGGAAATTGGAGAGCCAGGTATAATAGTGAGATTGATGAAGCCATTGGGCAAGAAAACATTGTACGGTTCATAAGGCAAACATATAGAATGGTTGGGTCATGTGGAAAGGATGGGTGAAGAGAGAGTCCCATTGAAGATGATGGATGAGATGATGATGGGGAAAAGGAGAAGAGGAAGACCAAGGAAGAGATGGCTGAATGACGTCCTGGGCGATCTTTGGGTGCTAGGAGTGGCAGACTGGCGACGAAGAGCCCAGGAGAGAGAAGTTTGGAGGCATTGTGTAGAGGAGGCCAAAGTCCACCCAGAACTGTAGAGCCACATAAACTAAAACTAACTAGGTTGATTTAAATGTTATTGTGCAAGTAGTTATAAATGAGGGAAAAGTCCTATTCAGAATACAGATGAGAATTAAATGTTAAATTATATATCACTATTCAAAGTATTAAATATGCTCAGTTAATGTACTCAAATATCAGTATTAGTATAATATTCAATATTAGTATAATGAAAATTATAGAAGCTCAAAGTCCATAAGATGAATTATTCATCTAAATTCCACTGACGGCCAAACTCATACCCTTAGAGCTAATATTTAGAGTACCTAATATTGTTGGAACACTGAATTATAAAATTCTAATTTGATAAGCAGAAGCAAGTTGAAGGATTGAGCTGTAGAAATCTGTAAAATGTATGCTGATAGTGAAATCATGAAAGTTATTAGTTGATGCTATTAAGCAGAATAAGAATTTTAATTGAGCCATTTGTGATATTTTTCTTGTATATTTACTCATATTGTTTTTGCATTTATTTTTCCATATATTATTTTTTGCCCATTGATTTCATTGTAATTATATATCTAATGATTGAATGGTGTATATCATTCATTTATTATCCTGTCTTCATGCATGACCAATCTTGTACTAGTCTATTTTATTATCATTATTGACAAATTGATAAAATTATCAACAAACTATATTCTTCACCGGATAAATCAGCGATATACAGTATCAAACACTAAATCTTCAGAAATAATACATTATCAAGATTTATTCAAATGGTTCAACCTTATCACTGAAATCAAATTGACTGAAATACAGAGTCATAGTATTAAGTTGAAGCAGTACTACAGATCATAGAAAGTATAGGGATTCTAATTAGAATACTGACGTTGATCACACTCAGTATTATCTCGCACTGCTAACCCCATTGTCAGATGGTAGCGAGTAGGATTGATGTCAGTACCCTATTGTCTTGTGCAATATTTGAAATCCTTATATTTATCTACCTGTTCAACATCTATAATTGTGGAGTCAGTCAATGCAGTGGTAAAGATTGCCAATGGATGAAGCAGCAGCAGTTCGCAGTGATTGATAGCAGAGTTTGATATAAGCTCCTCGAAGAGCTGGTAAGAACCATATGGTATTTTTATTTCAGCAGGCGCCAAAATATGAAAAATATTCAAATTTCACATGCTCTACCGACAGACTGCCAGCTGGATACAAGTAACCCCAAAAGAACATTACAATACCCGACAAGATCAAAAATAGTTATTGACATCAAAGAGTTGGAGCAAGTGTCACAATACTGCTACCTTGGTTGTGATATCAATTTTAAGGACGAATTGGATATTGATAAGAAAATAAGTAAATTCCATTCAATATGTGGCAACATCAGCAGAACCCTGAACAAGAAAGCGAGAAAATAAACACTCATGAAGTTCTACAGAGTGATGGCTGCCCCTGTTCCACTATACGGAAGTGAATCAAGGGTCACAACAAAACGTCTAGAGAGCAGGGTGCAGGCAGCGGAAATGATATTCCTTCGCAGGACTAAGGGCTGTGACCGCCGGGACCACATAAGAAACAAAGATATACGACAAGAACTAGGTGCTTTCAACATGAACGAGAAGGTAATATCATATCGCAACCAATGGAGAGAGCATGTCAACAGAATGCCAGCAGAAAGGATTCCCTTGAAGATTCTGAACTACCACCCGAAAGGGAAATGAGATATAGGTAGACCTAGAAAAAGATGGCAATAGAATACATAATATGTAATAGCTGCTAAAATTTTTCAGTTTCATTATAATTTACTGTATAATGTAAAAAGAACAATTTTAATTTTCGATTTACTGTGTGCTGTAGATTTGACCTATACTGTTGTGAGTCGGAACAGGCAAGAGCCTAATCCTTCATGGAAACAAGAAGAAGAAGGAGGAGACCTTTTTTTGAGCATTCGTTGTCTGGACTAAAAGCTCTTCCCTAGTTTACAACACATATTTTTCTCATCCATATTAGTGTCCTTAATGAATCTTGTGTCTTATTGGTGGAATATATATCAATTGAAATAGTCCAACAATAACAGTTGTATATGATTATCTTTTGTTTTTTGTGCTTTGAATATTGTATTTATTTCTACTACCCATGGTGGTCAGGTGAATGAAATAAATCAGAAACAGACTTGAATTTCTTATTATACGTGATGAATTAACCAATATCTCATCCATCAGTACTCCAGTATTCTAAATTTCAATATCATCAATCATTCCCCCAAAAATTGTCATATTGACACATTTTGGCATCCTCCAACACCCAAAGAAAACATACAAATCTAATTACAATCTGTCAGTTAATGCAAACACTTGAAAAGCACAACATACTATTTACATTTACTATTCCAATCATTCTACCAATGCGTAGAGGAGTCACCTATTCAGCTCAAACATCCTCAATTTTTAGAGTTATAACTCAACAAATCGTGAAGACCAATCATGCAATAAAAACTATTGTATACGAAATGCTTCCCTCTCGCCTTCTTCAAAAGCATCATATTAGTTGGATCAGGTAAGATAAACATGTTCAGATAGAGGTATCTTAAAAAGCCAAAGGCACTTGCGTTATAGTTTCCCAAGTAGTTAGAAGGTGAATGAAACAAATTCAATAGGTGGTTATCTTGGACCGGTAAAATTGAGTTCTGAAGGACTGTCCATGCAATAGTATCATGAAGACATTCAAAATAAAAGCATCAACCTTTTACTTAGACTTACATGAGGATGTTTAGAGAGAGGCTTCTTAGCCAGTTATTCGTGAACATAAAAGGAGACTCAAAAGGACTTTAGAGTGATGCATGTTTGGTAAATGTCGTCCTAGAATAGTAGCAATATTCAGTAGTGAGATAAAGAAGTGATTCGAAGTGACCCATTGGCCGCGCTTGTACAGTTGAAATAGGCTCTAGAGAAAACATTAGACTGTCGCAGCCCGAGTGACCGACGAAACAATAACAGTATCGAGGATGCAGAGTGGTGCAGTGTATCTGAAGGGTCGAATGAGATCGACGTTGGTAGGTTGAAAGTTTCAAGGAAGGCTGCTGCTACCACTCGTACCTACAACACAGCTTTTCTAGTCGATGCTTGTTGTTTTAGGACTCGTTGCGCTTTCATCAGGGGTCGACTTGAAAAATCACTTGAAAGCTTCCCCCACCACACTCCCACTCACACAATTGTCTCTTTTGATCCGATTAGGGCGGCCGAACCGTGCCGTACACCGGCGACCGTCCAACCTTCCAACTTACCACTTGCCTCCAAAGTCCCGACCAGTTCTCTAATCTGCCATCAGCCACTGAATTTTCAATTGCTCTGTTGCCCCAGCACTCCCATCCCCCAATCAAACTGTCATCATTTCTTATGAACAACATAAATTGTTCCCATTCAACAAATTCTGAAAATTGCAAGTGAATCTCCTCTCCAACAACACAATATCAGGCCTCTCTAATCATTACAGTGCACGGTGAACCGCGTCTGATTGTTTCACTCCAACTGCCCTATTGTCTCTGCATCTAGTGTATTCAATGAAAGCTCTTCTCTTTATGCAGAATGTGATGTGTTTCGAACTATCATAGAGGCATCGTACTGTTGATCAAATAGATAGTTACTCTGGATCTGAGTACAATAATGAAAACCAATTTCGAAATGTAGAAAAAGATTGGACAAGCGTATATTGAGCTGTCAATAATTCATCAAATTCTATCATAATCAGTGAAACGTTTATGTCATCAACTCATAGTCAATATTGATCTAAGATCCATGTTTTTATTTTATATCATAAATTATAATTTATGGAATAATTTATTTATATAAATTAATATTATAGATATGATTTATTTATATCTATGATCATTCTTTATCAATAAAAGTAAAAGTAGTTTATCTTGGAAACTTAAAATGGTATTGTTTGATGACTTTGGATGGTTATTTGAGGATAGATGCTATGACACAATAGAGTATGATGATGTGTTGAATTTTCAGCCATCATTGAAATTGAACAATGCTTGTAAAGCGTCTATCAACATCTTACATATATGAATATACGTAGTATGAAAAACAATTTTGATGAGTTCTCCATCGACCTTCAAAACTGTAAAATCATCTACCATTAAATAATTCTATCTGAAACATGGATCTCGAGCAAAACACAAAAAATCTGGTGTGGCGCACTCACACAGGTTTCCTTGCCGTTATGAAGATTGATCACCTGACACTAGTATACACGCGCATCTCAAGTCTACTATTCAAAGATCTGCCAGCTGGTGACAGGACAATAACGCTGGAGACACACGAAGTCTGCTATCTCTTCATAGTGAATGATTTAATAGAATCAACAGTTGCCAACAGTTTGCATTATTGAATAAACACATTCTGACACAAACATTATTTGCATTCTCAATTTTCGAGCTTATTTCCAATTTTAGGTGAAAATGTCACTGAATATGTCACATTATTTCTTCCGATAAAGAGTTGCCCTGCTTGGCTGCAGTCGGTAGAGCATGAATTACAAGATATATAACCCTTATTGTGGTTCCTAGAATAATAATAATACCAATTTCTTACTGGCTCGCCCAGGAGCTCCCGCAGTTCTCTGGTCTTGCTGGTTACTGACGTCGGCTGCTCCAACAGTCCACAATAATTGCTGTGACTGATTTGTTGAATTCCGCAAATGCAGATGCGATAATTTAAGTTGCTGCAACTTAATACTATGACTTTGAGATTCTTCAAATCAGATTTGCTGTTACTGGATAATTTAGATAATTTAGATAAATGCTGTTACTTAATAATCTCTGGAACGTATTATTTCCAAAGATTTGATAATCAATGTTGTATATCGCTGCTTTCCCCAACTTATCCGGTGAAGAATATAGTTGGCTGGTAATCTTAATGATTTTTCCCACAGTTGAGTTGAAAAGTGGCCATTGCTGCACTGATTACAGAACGCAAAGAATCACTTTTCCACTCTAGTGCGGGAAAAATTTTTCAGCACTCCAGATTTGCAACATGGCAACGCAAAATACTTAGTAGGTTATATGGAGCAACAGTGCAGCAAAATCAAAATGAAGTTGGTAACAGTGACTGGGCTGCTATAGTGAGCAGAGGTGCAACGAAGCACAACGAGCACCTTATTAAGTATATATTACAACCAAGGGAAAAATTTTCATTCAATTTGACAATAAATTAAGGTTTTTATCAATAATAAAATTACACAGAAAAACATTTGATGCATTTCAGGCAATTTTACCCATAATTATCCAATTTTCATGTTCAATGGTAACTGTAGGAAAAACTTAATGTGAAATACGTGCGCAAAGTTCCTCTGCTGCACTCAACAAACCATTCCGTCCTCACCCACGGCTTGGGCGTAAACGTTTCTTTCGGTGCAGCAAACTGTCGCTTTGCGCACTAGTTGCACAAATAACTATTTCAATACTGGTAACAGATTATAACGAGATTGGTCATGCATGGAGATAGGGGAATAAATAAAGGATACATTATCAAATATTGAAACAAATATATTGACAAATAAATAAATATATAGAGCAACAAGTATAAAAAAAGAACAAATATATATATATATATATCGAAAAAATATCACAGATAGCTCACTTATTTGGTTTTGCTTTTAGCACGAAAAGTTACCATGTGCTTCTTAAATCATCAATCATATGCATTTAAATTATGCAGCTCAGTTATCAACTTGCTGTTGCTTGTCGAATAAAATCTCATATACATTCTTTCCAAATTAATAAAAAAAACTAATTGATAAATTATCAATCTCAAATATATTAATATGTATTTCTCAGGCCTAAAGGTTCGGCCTCTGGTGGAAATTAGATATATCAATTTATCCAGTGAACATGAGCTTCATTTATATCTTTATAATTCACTAATGAAAGAATGATTGAGTGAGCATATAAATTATAGCATCAAAATTCAAATTTTTCATCTGTGCATACTCAAACATGTAAATCTGATATATAGTTCTTAATCAATAGAAATCCCTTCTTATGTTTCAAGCCTTACACAAGTTTGACATTAATTTCAATATTTAAATAACCTTTCGACGAGCTAGCATTATAGATCTTGTTCCACTCGAAGCACTGAGGGCGCCCTAGATATATATTTCCTTTTAACTATATAACTCACGTGTCAAAATTCACAAGATGATGATGGCGATCCAAATTCTTCCATCGTCTTAGGTTTTCTAGTGGCTGAAGTCGTCCTCTCCAAGGGAATAAATGAATATCTGTATGACTCACGCCTTAATACGGCCTCACTGAGTCCTATGAAATTAATTATTGAATTTGAACTTAAACTTTTCAAATGTACAATTATTAACAAAGAAGGGACTTGTGCTCTACAAAATTGGTGGCTGTTCCTGGTGACCTCTGGCAAAAAAGTGGGCTCTCATCTACCTCTATTCTCTACGATCATACTTCTGTATTCCAAATTTGCATATTATTTAAATATTAAACTACTATGCCATTACATAATCAAAATAGTCCGTGTCAATCTGCTAGGCTATTACATGAATATTATATGTTATATTTCATAATCACTCAGATTACATCTGGTACATGAACTGAGTAGTGATAACTTACAAATTCTTATCATTTATATAAATAATGAGGTTTATTTTTGAAACGACTCACTTTTACCGCCAGTCAGTTACTGCATTTTGATTGGCTTATCCCAAAATTACAAATGAGCCTGATAGAATATACACACTTCCTCAATACTTTTATTTATTTTACATATTTTGTACATGCTCATTTGACATAATAAATATTTTTAGGTTTATTAAATTGTTTTTTCTTTTACAATAACATGCCATGCGGTTACCAAATCCTCTGGTCTCATCTTAATTGAATGCTATTTATTTACAACTGAATTTTGCCACAGGTGTCTGGCTAAATTTCAAATTATACGGCTTGACCGATTATTCAGGTTGCTGACCAGTAAGTATTATAGAGCCTAACCTCAAAAATTAATTATTTTATATAATTAAATGAATAGCAATAAAATTCTTTTCTATTTTGCTGTTCGAATTGCAGCCAGGATACCCGTTATTATCTAATCTCTAACTTGTTGATATTGCACCCGGCGATAACAGAGCAGCTGTTTGCTAGAGACCTATAAAATCTTTTCATTTAGTGATTTTGCCAGTTATTCAAAATAATCTGTTATATAAGCGCCCCTGAATTTGAATTCAAAATATTTTGAGAATCAATAATGTTTTTAATACAAATTCTCCCTCTAACACATAAACATAACCTAAAATATCCACCAAAAACACTTTCAAAACTTTACAACAACTCGCAGACTCTTTCTGCGTACGCCCCCCTAAGTCTCATCAATACAATAACAAGTTCCTCCTTATCAACATGAAAATATCATAAATATAACATCTTAATTCCATTTCTCCCTTCTCTAACAATAATACAACATTTTCAAATCTGCCGCTCGGCAGTGATACCAACTCACATCTTCATAACACCAACATCTGAATTCTCAATACAATAAATCAATAAATCTCTTTCTAAATACATTCGAGTATCATTGGGCTCATACTTCATTTACAATTTTTAGGTCTCTTATTCTAATAATATTCTCTAGATACAGGTACAATTTTTCATTTTGCTATGTTCTTGGTTTTGGCTTCATTTGGTAACTGGTTTCGCTTGAGGTTTTGGTAACAACATATAAATGATAATAATAATTATATAAAACATCTGAATAAATATATATAAACAAAAATTGATACAATAAATAACAGAAATAACTTTGGGAACATTCACTTCACATTGATATGTGTTTAACAGGGCTATATGCTTTTGATTTGGTTAGCATTGGCTAGTCTACAATTCCTTCATAAGTCACAATTTCTCATTTCTCATCTTTTGGTTCAAAGTAAACCTGGCTCCTGCAATTTTTCCATTTAAAAGTAATTATCTTATTTTATTTCGAATATTCTATCTTGTGGCCTTTTCAAATCGATAAATAGACAGGAAACAAATAATTTAAAAATTTTTCCTTGGTTTGTTGCAGGTATCTATCAGCTAGGGCATATTGAAAATCGAATTTGGTGACATGAGGCGACGTTCCAATACTAAATTTATTTAGGCAGGTCAGTATTTTGTTGATAATATTGTTTTTATTTGTTTTCTTATCAAATTTGCTTCAAATTCTGTGATATGGCTTGTAAAATTGTTGTAGTTATCTGGTTTCTTCTTCTGTGGCATTGCTGCTGTAGATTGATGTAGGCCATTAGGTTATCAGCTATAGTTTATCCATTATCTGTTTGCTATTGATAAATGAGGCCTTCCTATTATTGTTAATTTTTCCTTCATAAATTCAAAGGCCCGGTATCTTGTGTACTTCTTCAAATAGCTCCTTGCTCCTTCAATGATAATTTATTTTGATTTATCCAAAGCTTTCCATTTATTTTCTTTCAATAGTATCCACATAGTTTCTTTATCAACAACCTTAATCATATCAGGAAACAATTACATAAAACAAGATTTCTCATAGGCCATAAATTTCTTCAATAATATTATCATCTTCATTATCCCATTAACATCACAATTTTTAACAAACATCACAGCCTTAATAACAAACAATTTCACCATACAAGATTTCCAACAGTCAACAAATTCCTTCAACAACGGCATCATAGCTTTTAGTATAATTTTAATATTGCAATTTCTATCAAATACCACAGTCTTACATATAATGAACATAGAACTATAAATTAAACATTTGATTATCTTGTTCAAAATATAAACTCTTAACACATAATCAGGTACTTTCACTTTCCATATATAATTCATCAACTCCATTACATGAAGCACATTTCTTCATCATCCATTAATTTCTCCAGACAATTTATTTCCTTTTAATCCAGGTCGTAGTTCTTATTTAATTCTTCTTTGATTTTTGGCCTATTCCCTTTACATATCCTATTTTCGCGATCATGATGATGAGCAGCTTTCTTGAATTTTATATGCTGCGGATGCATGATGGTGGTCCGTTCCTGTCCTCCATCCTGGTGTCAGTCGTCCGGTGTCCTCCTCGGGTGCTTGAAGTGGGCATGAAGTGGTTCCTCCCTCGTCACTTCAATTTCCGGGCCTTGTGTTGCTGGTTCCTTCGGTCCTTCCTGGTGCCATTCTCTCGGTCCCCCATGGGGTCCTTGGCATGCTGCGGTGGAGGTGTCCATTTATGCACGTGTGCAGGTCCTGTGCGCGGATCTGGTACATTGTCAATCTGCTCCATATTCACCAACTCCTTGATTGTGCAATCCTGGTGGCTGTTGGTGTTCTCCTGTGGTGATGGAATATGTTTACTAATGTTTAGGGTCGGTACACTGATTGGATTGAGTTTTATGTTGTATGTTCCCTGTAAGGTGATGATTGCCGGTGGGCGATTTTCGGGGGGGGGGGGAATAGAAGGTTCAATAGTGATTGCTGCTTATGGAGTGTCTCCTCCGATTTTGGTAATGTTACTTCTTGTGAGTCTTTATGAAATGTTGTATATACCCTTGGATAGCTCCTTCCAAAGATTACATGATTCTACATTCTGATTAATATTAATCTTCAATTGATTTATTTGCGTGCACATACTGGTTTGTTTACTATGAATAGATGCAATAGTACTAGTGTTTCTATCTACTATATAGGTCATATTCCGGTTAGTAATCGCAACCTGTTTCTGAATTTCTTGTTGACAATCAGCTTTAATACTTGTTGCTATTTCCTGAATTTGCGAGGTGTTTTGTACTGTTTACACATTCAATTTACAAGTAACGGTATCTATTCTTTCTGCTGAACCTGTTGTAATTTTTCCTGATTTTCAGTTTGTAAATCTATCATTACCTTTAATTCTTCCCTATAACTTTCTACCTTGCTGTCAATAGCGTCCAACTTACGTTCTACTGCTTGTATTGTGCCCGCTGTTTCCTTACCCATCCTTACTGACATATCCTCCAATGATTCCTGCACTTCCCTCATTTCCACCTTTATATCCTTCTTTACTCTGGCCATTGTTTTCCATAAACTGTTAGAAAATGATTTGAGAATCCTCTCTAACATAATCCTCCTTCTTGCTCCTTGGGAGATATTTGATGATTTATCACTGTTCCCAGGATTCATGGCGGTGACTGAAGATATCTAGTCAGTGGACTCCATTGCGCCCCCCTCAGCGTCAACTACCGCTACTTCCACTGTCGGCAGTGTGTCTGCTACATCACTTTGCGCAGACGAAAAGAGACTCATTTTAAAAGGATAATGTGTCAAAAATTTAAGAAAGTGAAAGTTTGGCTAACAAGGCCTTTATAGTGGTCCACAAGATAGAATTTACAAGTGTTGAGTGTTAAAAAGTTTTCAAACCAAGGATGACTCACATAAACGAACAGATATGCCAATTTAAAGCTTATTTTGTTTTATGTCCTATCTAGATCTGTCAATTTGCTCTGTGTAGTATAACAACATATGTTTTGAATTTGTTATTACTGTTACTAAGTCTCCAAACAAACTCATTCCAATTCGAAACCTGTATAGTTCAAGTTATTAAAAACCAAAGACCTTAAAGATGCATAGACTCACATGCAGCGCTAGTGTCATACTTGGAATTGAAATCTGTCATTGAGGGGGCAACCCATAAGATTATTACATACCAGTGCCACCAATGGCTTTGTGATCTATAGTATTACAAATATATTTATATAATATCTCGTGCTAAAATACCCCAATGGCGGCCAATTTCAAGTAAGAGCTATCATTGGGAAGGCATAGGCATTGTGGGTCTATTTCTCATTTAGGTCTTTGTTAAAAACCTTTCTCGAGGAAATAAATACTATGTCGTGTTTACTCTCATTCCTATTACAATTTTAATAACTTGATATTGTAAAATGAATACAATACTGAAGCCAGACAAGTTTAGTGTTGATCCAAACTCATCAACTGCAAGCAAGGAATGAACACATTGGCACAAAACTTTTCAGAACTCCATTACCAGTATCGCACCACAATCATCAGACTCTGAGAAGTTCAAAACACTTATCAACTTCATCACTCCAGATATTTATGAGTACATAAGCGAAAGTGGTATGTATAATGATGCTATACCTACTTTAAGGAGAATCTATGTAAAACCTGTAAATGAAATATTTTCAAGATATAAACTATCTGCACGTCAACAACAGCCTGATGAGAGTATTGATCAATATCTTCAAGCCTTAAAACTATTAAGTAAGGACTGTGAGTTTAAAGCTGTGACAGCTGAAAGGGGAATAGGGATGATTATATTCGTGACACATTTATTGCTGGAATGAAGTCTCCTACAATTCGCCAGCCTTTACTAGAGAATGTTGCATTAACACTAGAAGAGGCATATAGTCAAGCCAGATCCCTGGAACTTGCATATGCACAATCATCAGCTTTCCAATCTTCATCCTAATTAAATGCAACTTCTTCCCAAAATACTCAAGCAAGCAATCAGAATACTGATTCAGGAAACTGTTCATTAGCTGCTGCTGATGAAAAATGCTATTTTTTGGTAATCTGAGACATCCTCGGGTCAGCTGCCCAGCTGAAAATACAATTTGTCATAATTGTGGAAAACAGGGGCACTTTGCTAAGGTCTGCAGGTCGAGTAAATTACAAACCAAACAATCAGAAAAATCGAAAGATATTATGAACTCTATTGACCTAGGAGCTTCACTTGGAGGATTGACAAAGAGTACAGTACAAGCCCTGGTTAATGGAAAATCTGTCTCTGCTTTGATAGATACAGGGAGTTCTCTGAGTTTTATAAACAATTCTACTGCTCTCAACCTAGGTCTTCCTATAAGACCAGGTAGGGGTACTGTATCAATGGCGACTACATCAATCACATCCAATATAACAGGACAATGCTTAGTAGATCTTGTCATTCTTGATCACTGTTACAAACAAGCAAATCTTCCGGTCTTACCAGAGCTTTGTGAGGATATAATTGTTGAACATGTTATTTTGAAAAACCATGAAAGTATTGAAGTAGTTTTTGGTGGAAAAAAGCCGTGGTTAACCGTATGCAGCGTGGCAGCCTCAACTGTAGAACCGGTGTCATTGTTTTCTAATTTAAAACCGGAATGTAAACCAATTGCAATCAAATATCATCGACACAGTATGGATGATTTGAAGTTTATTGAAAATGAAGTAAGTAAAATGCTTAAAGACAATGTTATAGAGCCCAACATTTCTCCATGGAGAGCTCAAACGTTAGTGGTTACAAATGAAAATCATAGAAAAAGAATGGTCATTGATTACTCCAAAACTATAAATCGTTTTACATTACTGGATGCTCACCCACTACCAAGAATCGATGATATTGTAAACAAAGTTGCAAATTATGAGTTTTTCAGTACTATCGACTTTAAAAGTGCATACCACCAAATAACGATAAAAAAAGAAGAAAAGCACTACACAGCATTTGAGGCATGTAGTCAACTCTATGAGTTTAAATGCAATCCGTTTGGGGTCACTAATGGAGTGGCAGTGTTCCAACATGTAATTGACCAAGTTATACGGTCTGAACAGCTACTAGACACTTATGCTTACCTTGATGATGTGGCAAACAATCTGTGGCAAAACACAGGAGCAACACGATATAAACTTGAAAAAGTTTATCAACGCTGCAAACAAATACTACCTAACTATCAATAATGAGAAGTCTTCATTTTCACTGAAATCGATCAACTTGTTGGGCTATCATATATCTAATAAACCTATCAAGCCTGACCCCAGCCGATTGGAACCACTGAAAAATTTACCTCCTCCTAGAGACACTGCACCGCTGAGGAGGACCCTTGGTATGTTTTCACATTATGCATCACTAATACCAGATTATGCCACGAAGGTGATTCCTCTTGCCCGTACTGCTTTCCCTTGTCTAAAGCAGGGTTACAATCGTTTGAAACTAAAAAGTGAAATAATGGGGTCTGTAGTAAGCTGCATTGACCCTGAAGCACAATTCATTGTGGAAACTGATGCATCTGAGAGCACCATTGCTGCTACTTTGACTCAATCAAACCGTCCAGTTGCATTCTTCTCAAGGATACTTTCACCAGCAGAACAGGGAAATTCAAGTGTTGAGAAAGAAGCACAAGCCATTGTAGAAGCACTGCGAAAATGGCGTCACTACTTGGTTGGCAAACATTTCAAGCTAATTACCGATCAGAGGTCGGTAGCTTTCATGTTTGATAACAACCGTCATGGTAAAGTGAAAAATGAAAAGATAATGAGGTGGAAACTGGATCTGTCTTGCTTTCACTACGATATTGGCAAAGATAATATGGCTGCTGATGCTCTGTCTAGAGTATGTTCTTCAAACCAAAATCAGGAAAATCTATTAGTTGATTTACATGAGTCTCTATGCCACCCAGTCATAACACGGTTGTACCACTGGGTTCAGAGTGAAAACTTACTCTACTCAATTGATGAAATCAGATGCATAACAAACTCCTGCAAAGTGTGTGCTGCTGTCAACCCCAATTCTTCAAACACAAAGGGGCTCTGATTAAAGCCACTTCTGCATTTGAACGGCTAAATATCGATTTCAAAGGCCATCATCAAGTCGAAATCGTTATTTATTGGTGATAGTAGATGAGTTTCAACGGTTCCCTTTTGCTTTCTCATGTCCAGACATGTCATCATCCACAGTTAAATCAAAACTGAAAACCCTGTTTTCTACGTTTGGGGTTCCTAGTTACAAACATTCAGACAGAGGAACATCATTTATGAGTCAAGACTTGAAAAATTACCTGAACTCGCATGGAATTGCAACTAGCAGAACCACTGCTTACAACCCAGCAGGTAATGGACAGGTTGAAAGATATAATGGTATTCTATGGAAAACGATTGAGCTAGCATCAAAATCACTTAATTTAGAAATAAATCAATGGGAGTCAGTTTCAGAAGATGCTCTTAGCTCAACAAGAACATTACTTTGCACAGCCACAAATCAAACTCCTCATGAGCATATGTTCTTACACCCACGTAGTTCTGGAAACAATGGTGTTTCAGCTCCTTCTTGGCTTCTCAATTCCGGCCCTGTCTATTTAAAAAAATTCAATCGAACATCTAAATATGAGCCACTTGTTGGAGAGGTCCAACTTCTACATGGAAATGCTGAGTAGGCACATGTAAAGCTACCTGATGGAAGAGAAACCACAGTATCAACACGTCATCTTGCTCCAATTGGAGAGTACGAAAACAGAGATCACGAAGAACAAACCAATCCTGAAAATGATGAAAATTCTCAATTACCAACTTCCGAACATGAACTTGAATACTTAATCCTCAAGCAACCCAAAACCAAGAAAACGAAACTAGTACTACTGCCGAGAGCTTACAACCTAGACAACAGACTACTGGACAAGAAAACCAAAATACATGTCCAAGAAGAAGTTTTAGAAATAGAAGACCTCCCAATTATTTGAATGACTACATTCATTAACTTTTTGGGGGAAGAATGTAGTATAACAACATATGTTTTGAATTTGTTATTACTGTTACTAAGTCTCCAAACAAACTCATTCCAATTCGAAACCCGTATAGTTCAAGTTATTAAAAACCTTCCTTAAGGTATTAAATACTATGTCTTGTTTACTCTCATTCCTATTACACTCTGTATGCCAGTATTTATAGCTATACGGCCTTCTCTTACAAACAATACCACACCAAATGAGATCAAAAGTCAATTTCCCACTAGCTTATTGATTGTAGCCTATAACATTAAACTGGCTTATATTCAACTTATTGGTGACTTGATAAAATTAAGCAATCTGAGCCAATAAAATATTCTAAAATATAGTTCCAACAATAATAAAATTTATAAAAATAATTTCTTCTTTGTTAAAGCCATTGACTCCAAAAAATATATTTTTTTTACATTGCTTGCAGACAGGAGTAAACTCTTATTGCCTATCATCCATTTATGACAAATCTCAATCTGTATTGACTTGTCTATAATTATCAGCGATATACAGCCCTGATTTATACTCAATAATGTGATTTTATGAGCTCTGTTCTCATCACCAGTCCCACGTTGAATGCGCCATGTTTAATTGTTTATGTCACATTATTTCTTTCGATAACAAGTTGCCCTGCTTGGCTGCAGTCGGTAGAGCATGAATTACAAGATATATAACCCTTATTGTGGTTCCTAGAATAATGATAATACCAATTTCTTACTGGCTTGCCCAGGAGCTCCCGCAGTTCTCTGCTCTTGCTGGTTACTAACGTCGGCTGCTCCAACAGTCCACAATTATTGCTGTGAATGATTTGTTGAATTCCGCAAATGCAGATTTTGAGATTCTTCAAATCAGATTTGCTGTTACTGGATTAATTTATATAAATCTCTGGAACGTATTATCTCCAAAGATTTGATAATCAATGCTGTATATAGCTGCTTTCCCCAACTTATCCGGTGTAAAATATAGTTGGCTGGTAATCTTAATAATTTTTCAATACTGGTAACTAAATAGATTATAACGAGATTGGTCATGCATGGGGATAGGAAAATAAATAAAGGATACACCATCAAATATTGACACAAATATATTACACAAAATAATAACGAATAAATAAATATATTAAGCAACAAGTATAAAAAATAAAATAAGAATATATATATATATATATATATATATATAATATATATATATATATATCAAAAAAATATCACAGATAGCTCACTTATTTGGTTTTGCTTTTAGCACGAAAAGTTACCATGTGCTTCTTAAATCATCAATCATAAATGAATTTAAAGTATGCAGCTTAGTTATCGACTTGCTGTTGCTTGTCGAATAAAATCTCAGAATAGAATAAAATGTGACCAGAGACATCTTAAGTGAATGCTATTTGTTTACAACTAAATTGGCCACAGGTGTCTGGCTAAATTTCAAATTATACGGCTTGACCGATTATTTAGGTTGCCGACCAGTAAGTATTATAGAGCCTAACCTCAAAAATTCATCATTTTATATAATTAAATAAATAGCAATAAAATTCTTTTCTATTTTGCTGTTCGAATTACAGCCAGGATACCCGTTATTATCTAATCTCTAACTTGTTGATATCGCACCCGGCGATAACAAAGCAGCTGTTTGTGAGAGACCTATAAAATCTCTTCATTTAGCGATATTGCCAGTTATTCAAAATAATCTGTTATAAACATTTATTGTAAAGATTTTTATGCTCAATCTTTTCCACTTGAAATTTTTTGTTTAAATTGTATCTGAAGCCTGATAATAATATTGGGAATCTAAAATCACACTTTGCATTGATGAGGCGGAGCTCCTGAGATTTTTACAGATATGGGATTTAAGGCAGTTTATAGAGCTTATCAATGACTATTTGAGGTATGAATTTGATTGAAATCGTTAGAGCCGTATTCGAGAAAATCTCGAAAAACCATGTTTAGGGAAGTAATATTGTGAATGAGTATTGTGGTCTATTACATATGAATGGTTTAAAATCGTATATGAAGAAACCAAAAAGAGTGCAGAATGACTCAATATCAACCCTTGATCACATATTCCATAAAGATGGAATATCCAATTATGAGGATGTAGTAGGTGTAATTTTCAAGACTAGCATTACAGATCATTTTGCAACTGGTTTATTCTTGGGTACATCAGATCACAACAAATCTTCTCAGATTACAGAGAGTTCACTGAAAAAATAGATTATGCAAAACTAATTACAAACCTACAGACCGAGTCTTGGCAGGATAGCAATACACACCAGTGCTTGTAAGAGGGGTCAAACGGGGAAGCACACACTTTATGCACTAAACGGGCTCACCCTGAACCAGTGCTCCAATCAAGCTGAAATTGTATATGTATATTCGTTAAATATGAATGAATACCCCTATTACAAAAAAAATTTGAATTTAAATTTTTTTTCTCATAGGAATTTGTCGAAACGGGCTCACTCAAATTCCCGCTATACGGGGTACATTCATACACACCATGACGTAGGCGTAAGGAAATTGGAGGGTGACCAATACAATAGATGCAGGTATTTGCATTGTCTTCGGATCACTCCGACGTTGCCAATTCTACTGGTTCCTTCCTCTTTCTAGAAACGCAGTTTTGGATTGAAACTGACCAAAGTAAATGTTCCTATTCACTCTCAGAACTTCTTCTCTCACTTTGTTATGATCTCCAGTCTTCAGTAAGATATCGTTCTCTCAATAGATAGTTTTTACATTTTATGTGAATAGTTTATATTGAATAACATGATAAATTAGAAGTACTTGGATCAGGCCTTCAGAGAAACGTATGCTTCAACAATGATTACTTGGATTAAATGGCAGAAGAGTAAAAGAAAGAGAACTTGGATTAACATTGCTTGCTTATGTTAATTAATTCTCCGGGAAAAATTTTTTAAGGGAAGACGCTGGAAGCAGCAGTTGAACCAAATTCTTACATGATTATTATGGCTGAGATTTAGCAGATGCTTTGTGTAAATTGATGTTTTATTTATAACTTACACCCTGTCATGTATAATTCTTGAGTACTTGTGAAATTCACGAGAATAGTAATTGGTAAGCTTTGTGGAGCTCTGGAGAGCAGTAGGCTTATTTTGTTATGTTCTACCATAGAAAAAGGTAACGTTATTGAATTAATCATTATTAGTTTATTTATGTACAATCGCATCATTGGTTTCTGGTATTATTATCAAAGCGGACATCTTCTAAAAAACAAGAAAACATTCTGTGAAATAGTAATTATTATTGAACGAAAATCCCAATTAAGACTTCTGCTACTGCAAATATTGAAAACAGGGTTATTTAATTAGGATTTTCGTTTGATAATTATTATTTATTTGCACTTGAACAAATGCAACTTCTAATTTTCATCTGTATTCTATGAAATAGTCTCCTGACTGTTATATTAGGGTACGACAGGTAGTAACTCGGCTTGATACTATCATTTGTGATTATAGTTGATCAGAAATATGCATTGTATATAATGTTCATATTTCAGTTCGACTAATCTTCTATCACAGTCTCGCTTTCATTCATAAACATGATAATCCTAAATATGTTGATTACCTTAAAGATGTAGCTCATCTTACGTCGAACAATGTACAATACAAACAATTTTCATTAAATTACTATTATGATGATCATTGGAATTTCTGCCTGTGATTGAGAAAAAGTCATTTTATCAGCCTTGAAATTCGTACCTAGAAAAAGTTGCATTATTACTAGAAATTTTGTTATTTTTACATTTTATTCCAGGTACTGTACATTGATTTTTGTGATTATAGAGATCAACTACTTTATTCTGAATCAGGATAAGGATAAATAGGGAAATTGTGAAATGGGGATAACATCCATAGTTACATAGAAGATAACATCCATCAATTTGAAAGCTCTGATAATAATGATTTGAAAGGAACTGCGACTCTGGCTTGGTATTGCCTCTTCATGTTCAGTGAGAATAGAAAGCTTCAAAGTAGTTCGTTCTCACTATATCTGATAGTATTGGTAATATTTGGTAACATTTGTTAATATTTGAACCGAATGTGCAACAAATTAATCTACTTTCAGCTTGAAAATTTCCAACTTATCAGGAGTACAGTGTTATCATATAGTATCTCAGGTGGGCCCACCCTTTTATTTTTTCGTTCAAGTGATCTGATGATATTCATTCCATTATCAAGTGTTTAAATTATAAAGAGTGATGAAACAAGATAAAACACAAGAAAAGCTATGAAAAGGAATTGTAAATCTCCACTTTTCACAAAATAAGGATAAGATGAAGGAGTTGGACACATAATATATCATGAAACTCCATTGAAAAACATCAATATCTGTTACCTCTGACTCGTATGGAGAAGGCACACTTCAAATTAATATAATAATTTCTGTGAGCAAACAACGAAATCCTGATTTTTATCATGAGCATGGTTAAAACAAGAAAATTGTAATATTTTTTTAGAGTATTGAAAAGTGAAAATCTATATACAGCGTATGTCAAAGCAATAGACAAAATTAATTGTTTCGAGCGCCATAGCGTAAATGAGATGCAATGTAGACAGCAGTATTATTCTGTTTACTATGGTGAAGAGAGTCAGCCACGCCGTACCGCGTCGACTGTTTCCCCTTCCACAGCGTCAACTTGAATCGCAAATACATAACAATATACATCAATGTATTCGCAATGAATGTGGCTACAATAATCATTCGTCTCATTGTTCTTTAAAATTACTTGCTTCGAAGTTAATCGGAGAAAAGAAAAATCAATCAAAAAAACCCTAAATTTCTACATTATATTATTTTATCAAGGAAAATGTTCGATTTCTTGAGGGAATGAATCCGACTAATAATGTAGTCCTTAATTTAACGAATCGGATGACATATGATGGATTTTTTTCCCAATTAATGGTTACAGAGATAATTGATTTCCTGTTTGCTGTTTACTATGGCTAAGAGAGTCAGTCATGCCATTCCGTGTCGACTGTTTCCCCTTCCACGGCGTCAAATCGAATCGCAAATACATAACAATATACATCAAGGGATTTGCAATGAGAGTGACTACATTAATTATTCGGCTTTCGGCTCATTTTTCTTTAAAACTACTTGTTTCGAAGTTAATTGAAGAAATCAAAAAAATCAAATCGTAAACCTCCTAAATTTTTACATATATATTATTTTATCAAGAAAACTGTCGATTTTATTGAAAAAATGAATAAAACTAATATTGTAGTCCATAATGTAACGAATCGAATGGCATATAATAGAACTGTTTCCGATAATGGGTACAGAGATAATTGATTTTCCGTGATTACCTGCATTTTTCAACTTTGAGGGTGGCTAGGGGGGAAAGCTCCAAGGGGATTTCTTGGGACTTTTGGGAGAATGACCCTCTGGGAGGGTTCTATCGATGGTGAAAGATTCAGCTTTTATGTAATTTTCGGATCGAAAAAACCTTTATTGACTGGGCTATTTCGATGTCTGTTGATGATGGAAGTGAGTGAGTGAGTTCGTGTGTCTGGGACTGTGTCAAAATTATGACTCAGCTGTTGATTTTTTGTAATCATTCAATCAGGTACTTAGTGCCGGTTGCGAAAAAGCCGGGTTATTTTCAATCCTGATTAATTCCAGTAGATCCATCTTTTTGAAATGGTCTTCTCTGATTTGGTTCACGTGAAATTAATCAGGATTAAAATGTAACCGAATTTTGTGCATCCGGGCCGTTGTGAGGGTAATTTTTGCATTCCTAAATTTTATCCAATCTCAATTTACTGTGATTAAAAAGAACGTTTCTGAATGAACTATGAATGTTATTATAATATTCCTTTCCTCGGAATAAATTTCTATACTTTTGTACTCCAGAGCGAAGCTCGGTCCCCGATATTAATAGGATAAATCATGTTTAGTGCTTGTCATGTTTAAGAACTATATTTATTTTTAGCAATTAGATTATATAAGATCATATGATTAGATCATGTAGAATCGGAATTGAAAATAAACACAAAGACAAGGGGCAAACTGTGACAAGCAGCCAGCAAATAATCAAATCAATCAAAATCAAATTTTATTTCCATTCAGAATACATTCCACAAACATAAATATGAATTACAATTTTATGGAAAAATTAGCATCCGCAAAGAAAGAATCTGTGCTCGGATGCGAGTTGTGCTATTTCTTGAAACAATAATACAATATTTACTAGAAATTTTATCAGAAATATGAAAACTAAAACAAAAGTAGGAGAAGCAGAAAGAAATAGTATGACATGGACAATCATCTCGAAAATTTCACTTAGCCTAACATTCAATTAGGAAGTTCAAAACTGAATATGAAATGAAAAAAATCAACATTACATTGACATTCTCTAAATATAAAAAAACACTTGATTATATTAACAATTCCAACATTGAAAACACGCCTTTAATTACAATTGTTATATTAATTAATTAACAATCAATATTTGAATAGAATACTCCAATCAATAGTATCAATAACTCAGACAAACAAATGGAGCACGACCAAAATATGAATAAAAAAAGAAACCTATTGAAAAATTGCTCCAGGTACAGTAATCTTATTACTATCAATATCGAGGACCGAGCTTCACTCTAGAGTACAAAAGCATAAAGATTGTATAACAAAAGAAGAAATTATAATAACATTCATATCACATTCACATCTAATCACAGTAAATAATTGAGATAGATTCCCAGTGGAATGCGAAAGTTTCCCCCACAAAAGCCCAGTTGCAAAGAAGCCGGTTAAATTTCAATCCTGAATAACTTCACGTGAACCAAATCAGAGAAGACCATTTCAAAAAGGTTGATCTACAAGAATTAATCAGGATTGAAAATAACTCGGCTTTTTCACAACCGGCACTAAGTACCTGATTGAATGATTACAAAAATTCAACAGCTCACTCATAATTTTGACACAGTCCCACACACATGAACTCGCTCACTCACTTCCATCACCAACAGATGATGGAATAATTATTATACTGTTGTATATCCATACTTTTTCAATGTTAAAATTGAACTTGAATTTTGAAAAACACTTTTGAAGTGAAAATACACTTACTTTTGTAGTGACGATCATTTCAGTAGTATGAAAAGGTAGGTTAATTGCCATCAACTCAGTTGATCCATCAACTCATTTGATGGCAATCAACCATCAAGGTAGGTTCTAGGACATCAACTCAGGAGTACTTTCAAATCGGTTGATCTTTCATTCCACCACTACTTCAAGGTTGGTTCTAGGACATCAACTCAGGAGTACTTTCAAATCGGTTGATCTTTCATTCCACCACTACTTCAAGGTAGGTTCTAGGACATCAATTCACTTGTACCAACAAATAGAAAGAAGCTTGCATGCTTTGAAAGTAGGTTCAACTCACTTGAATGATCAACAAGAATGAACCTTGCATGTAATCATTCCACCGTTCAACATTAACGAGCTGTTACATAAGTTGTGCAAATAGAAGATGCATCATAATTATAGTGCAGTTTGTTATGCAACTTTGAATGCACTTTTTCACTGAACAACATTATTATTTAACAAGCACTTACATAAGACATAGTGCAGTCTTATCATGCAATCTTCAATGCACTTTTTCCAAGCTAATAATGGAAAGTTTCACATAATTATTTGATAGAGCAAGAAAGAATAAGGATAAGAATGAGATGTGATGCTTCCCCCATTTATCTCCACCAGTCAATTTTAGTATAAAAGTAAGTATGAAATAACATCTACTATATAGCCACTATCACCTTTCAGGACTTCAACATCAAGACTGCCTACTCTGCTACTATCAAAGTAAGTTTATTTTTTATATTTTCTCTGTCTGAAAACATCAATTTCTGAATAAACCTGCTCACTTGGGAATAGTAATATTATTTTCGTTTTGCTCATACATTTTTCCTTTGCTATAATCTAACTTGTAAAGATAGATTTCTCTATTATCTGCTGTTCAGAAGATAGCGTAATTTTGAAGACTTTATAATTGGAAAAGGTTTTAGTTGAGCTTAGAAAGGAATCGTTTTGATAAGATCACTTGTGTGCTCAACAAATGGTAGAGAATAAACCTGCTCACTGAATTCAGACTGTATACATACATATTGGTAACATGTTGCATGCTGTGTCATATCATTACAAAAACTATGTGTAGCTACAGAAATCTCAATCCAATATCACATCTTTTGTTGATATTTTAATATTGCTATATTTGAAAATTTCTATGGAAGTCGCTATTTGAAGTGCTTGTAATTTTCAATGGTCCTTTATCACTCAATCACAGCCAGACTATTTTTGTAATTTTAATTATTATTGATAAGTAACTGAGATAATTGTAAAAAGTGTTTCAAAGGAGATCTTTTCCAAAATTCACGATATGAAAAAATATTTCAATAACATTACAGATTGCTACATTGAATCTCATAACCCGAAGTAGCCTACTACATATAATATCATAATACTGTACTGTGATATAATACCTACCTACATTATAATACTCAACCTAGAGCAGCCTGAAACTCACTAGTATTTATAGCTCATAGCTTCATACACTGAAGAGCATAGCCTACAATCCTACATATTGTTGAATTTGCATGCTACTTATAAACCATAAATATGTCTAATCCATCTCTGATTCCATCTAACATTACACTAGGTTATGAACCATCAATTAACGATCTGTTCACCTTGAACTGCTAGATCTTATCGCAGTAATCTGTAATAATTAGTCACGCTACTCGTGTTCCATTGTCATAATCGTAACGATTAAGATAGGCGTCCAACCTGGCAAATTATCATATGAAAAAGGTTAGCGCGTCTAAAAGTAGGCCTGCCAACCAACCAGCGGAATAATTATCAATTTCGTGAATGAGGAAATAACCTGATGGTTTTTGGATAATGTTCACTGATTTCAAAAGAAGATTGACATCTTCTATCATGAGGTATTCCAACTACACCTTGACATTCCAATGTAATTAATTCTGAATTCGAAAATTGAAAGAAGAAGGAGAAGGAGAAGATGAAGGAGAAAAATAAAAACGGGGAATGAGAAGTCAAGATTTCAAGTCAAATACTGCAGACCTTCAAAATACCTGTAAAATCAGAGTCATAGCAGATTATTCAATGGTTACTTTTTACTAGCAGAGTGAATTTAGTGAAAAATTCAAATCAAATTTCTAGTCTGAGTACTGAGATCTTGAAAGCTATTCAGGAAACCTTTCTTCACCAAAGTTGCGAAAAACGTCTTCCTGAAAAAGTTGCTTAGAACGCTACTCATACACATTTGAAGGAGTAAAGAATATTCTGCATAACAGGTTCAAAATAAAATAGTTTATCAGTATCAATTTGTTTTATTCATTATTTCTATTGGATTGTACTATTTCACAGTTCTTTTTGCTTTATCTTGTATTTTTGATGGTTGATACAGAAAATTGAAAAATCTTTTATTGATTAAGGAGTGTAATGATTTCACAATGTTGCAATGTCTTGATTTTCAATGTACCGGTACTAAAATATCAATGAAAATTAGAGAACTAGAGGATTAAAATTAGAGAAATTATTCCTGTTAGAGTTCGATGAATTTGATTAATTGATACATTCGACAATGATTTATCCCGTCCTTATAGATTCTATTAGATTAAACG